>NW_017671546.1:158361-223890 GCF_001879085.1 Nicotiana attenuata | reverse complement strand
GGTCCTCAAATATAGCTCATGATCTTCCGACTGTACACCAGATAGTCATCAATAAACACAATGAGAAATGAATCAAGACAAGGATAGAATACAATGTTCATCAGGTGCATAAATGATGCTAGGGCGTTGGTCAGCCCAAATGACACACAAGGAACTCGTAGTGACCATACAAAGTCCTAGTGGTAGTCTTCAGAATATCCGAATCCCGAATCATTAGCAGATGATAACCTGACCGCAAATCAATATTTGAGAACACTCTATCACCCTGTAGCTGATCAAATATGCAATCAATGCGTGGCAATGGATACTTGTTCTTCACAGTATCCTTATTCAACTGCCGATAATCAATACACATGCGTATATAACCATCCTTCTTCTTCATTAACAGGACTGGAGCACCCCAAGGCAACACACTAGGCCGAATGAAACCCTTATCAAGCAAATCTTACAACTACTCTTTTAACTCCTTCAACTCCACTAGGGCCATATGATATGGTGGGATAGAAATGGGTTGAGTGCTCGACAACAAGTCAATACAAAAATCGATATCCGTATTGGGCATCATGCCCGGAAGATCCGCTGGAAATACATTTGGTATGTTTCTCACTACAGGAACTGACTTGACGATAGGAGTATCATCACTGACATCTCTCACAAAGGCAAGATAAGCATCACACACCTTGTCAACCATCCACTGAGCCATTAGAAATGATACAAACCTGCTAGGAACATAATCCAATGCACCCCTACACTCTAGCTGTAATAAACCTAGCATAGCCAGTGTCACAATCTTGACGTGACAATCTAGAATAACATGATCGGGCGACAACCAGTTCATGCCCAAGATAACATCGAAGTCTACCATACTAAGTAACAATAGATCTAGTCTGGTCTCAAAACTACCAATGACAACTAAACCCGACCGATACACACAGTCCACAATAGTAAAATCTCCCACAGGAGTGGATGCATAAACAAGAGAACTCAATGAATCACGAGATATATCCAAATTCGGAGCAAAGTAAGATGATATATATGAGTAAGTGGATCCTGGATAAAATAAGACTGATGCATCTCTATGGAAAACCAGAACCATACCTATAATAACTGAGTCTGAAACAAATGCCTGTGTCCTACACGGAAAGTCATAGAATCTAGCCTGGCCTCCCCTTCTGGGGCGACCTCTACCCGCCTGTCCTCCACCCTTAGCTGGTTGTGTGGGTGGAGCTGTAACTAGGGCAGTAATCATGGCCTGAGAAGTCTATGGACCTGACTGAATCCATGGATCCTGAGTAGTCTGTAGAGGTGCAAACCTCCTGAGTCTGGGGCAGTACTGTTGTGGGTATCACTAACACTCAAAACAAGTTCTCGGTGGGCGTGGCTGCTGGGACTAGCTCGGGCCTAGTCAGCTAGATTGACCATTGAAGGCACCCTGTGCAGTATATGCACTAGAATATGGTTGAGCAAGGAGACTAAGTGTCTCATTTCTTACCAAAACCACTTCGAATGCAGACTTTTCAACTTGACCACATAAAACACGGATAACGAAGCATAAAGAAGCAAAAATGGGGAAAAAGGAGCGGTAACTCACGAGACGACAGGCCGGGTCGTCACATTGGGCCAACTCTGCACCGCTTCAATCTTCGTCAGATCTACCTTGATCCCCTCACTCGACACCACATGACCCAAAAATGCCACTGAATCAAGCCAGAATTCACACTTCAAGAATTTTGCATACAACTTCTTTTCTCTCAAGGTCTGGAGCACGGTCCTCAAATAATGCTCGTGATCTTCCCGACTGTACACCAAGATGTCATCAATAAACACAATGAGAAATGAATCAAGACAAGGATAGAATAAATGTTCATCAGGTGCATAAATGATGCCAGGGCGTTGGTCAGCCCAAATGACACACAAGGAACTCGTAGTGACCTTACCAAGTCCTAGTGGTAGTCTTCGGAATATCCGAATCCCGAATCTTCAGCAGATGATAACCTGACCGCAAATCAATCTTTGAGAACACTCTATCACCCTGTAGCTGATCAAATATGTCATCGATGCGTGGCAATGGATACTTGTTCTTCACAATTACCTTATTCAACTGCCGATAATCAATACACATGCGCATATAACCATCCTTCTTCATCACAAACAAGACTGGAGCACCCCAAGACAACACTCTAGGCCGAATGAAACCCTTATCAAGCAACTCGTACAACTGCTCTTTTAACTCCTTCAACTCCACTAGGGACATATGATATGGTGGGATTGAAATGGGTTGAGTGCCCGGCAACAAGTCAATACAAAAATCGATATCCCTATCGGGCATCAGGCCCGAAAGATCCGCTGCAAATACATTTGGTAAGTTTCTCACTACAGGAACTGACTTGACGATAGGAGTATCATCACTGACATCTCTCACAAAGGCAAGATAAGCATCACACACCTTCTCAACCATCCACTGGGCCATTAGAAATGATACAACCCTGCTAGGAACATAACCGAATGCACCCCTACACTCTAGCTGTGATAAACCTAGCATAGCCAGTGTCACAATCATGGCGTGACAGTCTAGAATAGCATGATAGGGCGACAACCAGTTCATGCCCAAGATAACATCAAAGTCTACCATACTAAGTAACAATAGATCTAGTCTGGTCTCAAAACCTCCAATGACAACTAAACCCAACCGATACACACAGTCCACAATAGTAGGATCTCCCACAGGAGTGGACGCATAAACAAGAGAACTCAAAGAATCACGAGATATATCCAAATTCAGAGCAAAGTAAGATGATATATATGAATAAGTGGATCCTGGATCAAATAAGACTGATGCATCTCTATGGAAAACCACAACCATACCTATAATAACTGAGTCTGAAGAAAATACCTCTGTCCTACTCGGAAAATCATAGAATCTAGCCTGGCCTCCCCTTGTATGGCGACCTCTACCCGCCCATCCTCCACCCTTAGCTGGTTGTGTGGGTGGAGCGGTAACTAGGGCAGTAATCATGGCCTGAGAAGTCTATGGACCTGACTGAATCCGTGGAGCCTGAGTAGATTGTAGAGGTGCACACCTCCTGAGTTTGGGGCAGTACTGTGGCGGGTATCGCAACACTCAAAGCAAGTTCTCGGTGGGCGTGGCTGCTGGGACTATCTCGGGCCTAGTCAGCTAGACTGACCGTTGAAGGCACCCTGTGTAGTATGTGATCTAGAATGTGGTTGAGCAAAATGGGAAACCAGAGATCTAGAAATAACCAAAGCACCACTAGAAGCTGGAAATGCTGAATGAACTGGACGGCTCGCATAGCCTCCGCCATGACGGGCTGTAGCTGCAGCATGGTCACCACTAAATCCTCCAGTACCTCAAGGCCTCTTGGCCTTCATGTCCTCCCTCTCATGGCCCAGCATACTCTCCAGCCTCCGTGCAATCTCTACCATCTGCTGATATGGGGTATACGTCTCCAAATCATGAACCACGTTAAACCTAATACCATAGTTGAACCCTTCGATAAAACGACATACTCGCTATCTAACTGTAGAAATCAAGGCAGGTGTATGTCTGGAAAAATCACTGAATCGGATAGCATACTCCGACACTGTCATAGTACCCCTGGCACAGCTTCTCAAACTCCGCATTGCATGCATCCCTAAGGGTCTGGGAAACAAACCCAACAAGAACAACTCTAAAAAATGAGTCCATGTAAGTTAAGCTGCATCGGTTGGGCTACCCTCCTCGTACACTCGCCACCACTGATATGCCACTCCGGACAACTGGAATGTAGTGAAAGTAACCCCGCTCATCTCCACAATACCCATGGTGCGGAGAATACGGTGGCACTCCTCAAGGAAACCATGTGCATCCTCTGAAGCTAAACCAGTGGAAGTAGGAAGGTGATACTTCTTGAACCTCTAAGTCTATGCTGCTCTCCTCAGATGTTGCTGCCCCAACAGCGGGCTAAACAGGAACAACATGATCTACTGGTTTAACCTCTAGGACCTGATCAACCTGGACCCGTTGCTCTAGGATGTGGGTCGCAGGATTCTGAGCTCCTCCCTCAGCCTATGATGTGGCTGGTGCAAGTGGAATAAACCCGTTAGAGCTAGGGTACCAAACATGCTCAAGAATTGTGCGAAGGTCTCTTGAAGTGCAGGGGTGGTAACAGGCGCCTCGGGTGCCGGCCCCCAACTAGAGCTACTGATGGCTCCTCTTTCGCAGCTTGGGCAGGTACTCTGGCTACACCACGTGCCCCTCCTCGGCCTCTGCCCCGCCTCTGGCCTCTCGCGACTCTGGTAGGGGGCGCGGGTGTCTGGTTGTCGGATCCAGCAGTGTGTCCTCACCATCTATGAGAGGATAGAAAGTCAAAGATTCAGTCTTCGAGGCCAACCAATTCGCACAACAAGGAACAAAGAAGTGAAGTTTTCCTAACATTTCTGTATCCTCTCGAAGATAAGTATAGACGTCTCCATACCGATCCGCAAGACTCTATTACACCTACTTAATACTCATAATACCTATGAACCTAGAGCTCTGATACCAACTTATTACGACCCCAATTTTCCTCCGTAGGATATCGTGATGGAACCTAGTCTCTACGACTAGATAAGCCTAACAATTAATAATAACTTGACGAAAGTAATTAACAAAATACTAAAACAAGATTGAATAACTGACATAAACTTCCAAAAACAGGTTCAACAACAATACACTCCCCAAGGCCGGTGAAACTGAGTTATTAACTCTACAAATTCGTATTAGAGTGTCTACTACATCAGTGTCTGAAAGAAGAATACAACAGTAATAAAAGTAAAGGAAGGTGACTTCGAGGCCTGCAACACAGAGCAGGCATACCTTGAAGTCTCTGTAAGGCAGCTAACAAATGATCACTAACGACCGACACGAGCAGACATACCTGGATCTACACAAAAAACATGTGCAGAAGCGTAGTATAAGTACACCATAACGTTACCTAGTAAGTACCAAGCCTAACCTCAGTAGAGTAGTAACGAGGCCAGGTCAAGACACCTACTAGGATATAAATAAACAGCATGAAAGCTGTATACGGCGAAATCGGAGTGTCATATTTCTCGTCATTAAGGCACTTCGGAAAGATTACCTCAAAGGTTCGAGACCAAGACCGAGCATCCTCCCTAGAGGGTCGTCGACACCCGACCTCAAGATAGCAATGATCACGATGATGAGTTCCCATGGCACACGGCTAGGACTGACAGAGCCTAATGGATTATCCTAACCCTGAATCAGGCTGTCACATCTAGCTGTCCCGTCTCTGCTACTTTGATATTAATGAATTTTGTACTATATTGGGATTCCCCTCCTATATAAAGGGGATCCCTGTCATTTTTTAAAGGCTCGTTGATTCAGTTGGTCCACATGAAATATACAAGAATATTATCTCTACTTTCTAACATACTCTCTTGATATTATTGCTTTCATTTATTATCTTCATCGTTGTTCGTCATTTATTGCTTATCATTGGCCATAAAGTGACTTCGTCAATTTTATTATAACTGTTAGTCATACCTTGATCGCCCCCGATAGCTCACTATCGAGCCACAGAATTGACCTCGAGGCCCCCGAATCAACAAGCTCGAGGCCCCGATTGTTAGCCTCTCGGTTTGATTATCACCTTATCTCTAACTCTTATGTAGCTCCTAAGTCCCACACACATAGCATCAACTGCTTAACAACTAGCATAAAAGTAGATCACGTATTTTTAGAGTCCCATAATCAAATCTAATTGCTATTACCATTTTCACGGTAAACAGTTTGGCGCCCTCCATGGGGCTAAAAATAATAGTGATTATTTTCTTGCCGGTTCCATCACACAACGCAAGTTATCTTTCATGTTTTTTCTTGTCCAAAGATCTTTGGTTTCAGGTCAGAATGTCTGATTCAGTAAACAACAATCTTGAGAACCACGGAGAGAATGGTGTGGTTGTTCCAGGTGTTGGTGAGCCACCGCAAAATGTTGAGAACGCACCAGGACCAATTCCGGTGGATGAAGTCTCATACGACGCTCGACACGTCGAAATAAGCTCCCTCACTAATAGGAGCATACACCGACGTGACGAACAGGAAGCCCAGAAAACCCCAGCTCGACAAGAACGGGAGGTTCGCCTTCATGTTATTTTTGAAATGCTGCAGGCACAACAAATGGCCATTGCTCAGCTGCAAAGTCACCAGAAAACTCCCAGCACAGTAGCACCAGGGACAGCTCCCCCGGCCAAACAGGTACCGGAGAAATCAAGTAATAACGGGTCGATAACCGATCTTGTCATTGTAAAGATGCTCGAGGACCTCACTAGAAGGATCGAATCGGGCAAAAAAATGATAGAAGTCAATGACAAAAAAGGTCGAGACCTATAACTCCAGGGTCGACCAAATTCTAGGAGCACCCCCGATCTTGAAAGGTGTGGACTCAAAGAAGTTCGTACAAAAGTCGTTCCCGTAGGAGGCGGCTCCGGAGCCCATTCCAAAGAAGTTCAGAATGCCCGACCTTCAAAGTATAACGGAACATCGAAACCCAACGAGCACGTCACTGCCTACACTTGTGCAGTAAAGGGCAACGACCTAAGGGACGACGAGATCGAGTCCGTCCTGCTGAAAAAGATCGGGGAAACGCTCTCTAAGGGGCAATGATGTGGTACCACAACCTGTCCCCAAACTTGATAGATTCATTTGCCATGTTGGCGGATTCTTTCATTAGAGCACATGTTGGTTCCATCAATGTAGCAACAAGGAAGTCTGACGTCTTCAAGATTAAGCAGAGGGATAATGAGATACTGTGAGAGTTCGTATCCTGCTTTCAGATGGAATGAATGGAACTACCACCAGTCTCCGATGACTGGGCGGTACAGGCCTTCACTCAAGGTCTGAATGAACGAAGCTCAGTGGCTTCGAAACAGCTGAAGTAGAACCTAGTCGAGTACCCGGCCGTGACTTGGTCGGATGTTCATAACCTATACCAGTTGAAAATCAAGGTCGAGGACGACCAACTGGGGGGCCCTTCGGGCTCGGTATACCTAAGAAGTCTTCTTAAAAAGGAGCAAACACCAAATAAAGAAAGATATCAGCCATACATCGAAGACCGGAGAAATGCCCCAAGGTGCAACCCACCTCGAAACGACCGAAGGATAAATCGAGGA
Organism: Nicotiana attenuata; assembly: GCF_001879085.1. Lineage (NCBI taxonomy): Eukaryota > Viridiplantae > Streptophyta > Magnoliopsida > Solanales > Solanaceae > Nicotiana > Nicotiana attenuata. Next base: position 216,720 of record NW_017671546.1, on the reverse strand, counting down.
CAGAATTATCGTGGACTCATCAGCAGATCCGGGTTCGATAGAAACACAGGACCAACAGAGGCACCTCGTTTGTCAGAATGCAACTTCAACGTCAATGTATCGGACATCGTTTTCGCCATCAGCAAAATCAGAGATGCCAAGTGGCCCAGGCCTGTGCAATCGGATCCTTCACAAAGGAATCATAACTTAATGTGTGAATTTCACAACATACATGGCCACATGACCGAGGATTGCCACCAGCTCTGAGAGGAGGTAGCCAGACTACTCAACAAAGGTCATATCCGGGAATTCCTAAGCGATCAGGCCGAAAACCAGTTTCGAGAAAGAGAGGCGGCCAAGAAGAACAAAACGAACGAGCCGCAACATGTAATCCACATGATCTTGGGAGGCGTCGATGCCCCACAAGAAACCGTGATGAGAAGGACAAAAATATCCATCACCAGAGAAAAGAAAACCCGGGGGTACATACCTGAGGATGCCCTCACATTCAGCGAAGAGGACACTGAGACCTTGTCTCAACCTCACAATGACGCACTGGTAATCTCTTTCCTCGTAAATACATTTCAAATAAAATGTGTACTCGTGGATCCAGGTAGCTCGGCCAACATTATCAGGTCGAGGGTATTAGAGCAGCTCGGACTGCTTGACCAAATTGTGCCCGCCACTCGAGTCCTCAACGGATTTAACATGGCAAGTGAAACAACGAAAGGAGAAATCACCCTCCCAGTCAACGTGGCCGGCACAACCCAAAATGTCAAATTCCATGTCATTGAAGGAGACATGAGGTACAACACCTTGTTCGGGAGGCCGTGGATACACTGAATTAGAAAAGTACCATCCACCCTCCACCAAATGATGAAATTCCCGACAAAGGACGGGATTAAGACCGTCTACGGGGAACATCACACGGCAAGAGAAATGTTCGCGGTACACGATGTGGCACCGGAACTAATACCTCCACTCGCGAAGGAGCCAAAAGGCAATCAAACTATACCTTTGGTTAATCCCGATTAAGCAAAGTGGGTGACCGTACCGCGTCCTTATCGCAAGTGACTAGAACATATCGGACCGCGAAACATCGCCGACACATCCCGCACTAAGGTATAATCATCTCCCTTTTCATTTTATATTTCAGACAAACCCTTATGTAGGCGCCCGACCGAAGCAGTCAAAGCGCTAACCCAGCCCGAAGACCTTATAGTTTTAAAGCATCCGTTGCACTCTTTTCCTTCGATCGAGTTTTTATCCCGAAAACGGTTTTACCAGCAAGGTTTTTTACGAGGAAACACAACCATGCTACCTAAGGAAGATTTAACAAGTATTCAAGGCTTCTTTTGCAATCAACCTTGAACACTGGGGGGCATTAGTAACGACCCGACCGGTCGTTTTGATTTTTTGCACTTTGCTTACCAGTTCTCGGGCATGACTTGCCCCGTGTAGTATATTATGACCTATGTAAACCGTTGGTTTTAGTTTTCAGGGTAATCGGAATGAATTTGGAAGAACAGTTCTCAATTTGAAGCTTGAAATTTGAAAGGGTTGGCCAAGATTTGACTTGTTTGCATATGATCTCGGATCAGAAATTTTATGATTTGGTTTGCTCCGTTAGGTGATTTAGGACTTAGGAGTGTGATCGGAATGCATTTTGGAAAGTCCGTGGAAGGTTTAGGCTTGAATTGGCGAAGTTGATAATTTAGCGATTTTCGGTTGGTAGGTGAGATTTGATCCATGGATCGGAATGGAATTCGGAGAGTTTCAGTAGCTTCGTTATGTCATTTGGGATGTGTGTGTAAAATTTCAGGTCATTAGGACGTGGTTTGGTCGGGTTTTTGATCGAAAGTGTATTTCCGAAGTTTTTGGAAAGTTAGGCTTGAATTCGATGAGTTTTGAGTAATTTGATTGAGGTGTTTTGGTGATTGGAACAAGTTTGAATGATGTTATGGGTTGTGTTGGTGCTTTTGGTTGAGGTCCCGGGGGCCTCGGAGTGATTTCGGAATGGTTTCAGAGAGATTGGAATTTGGTTGCAGCAGCTAATATTGCTGCTTCTGGTATTTCCGCATCTGCGGATGGGGGACCGCAGATGCGGCTGACTTATCGCAGAAGCGAAAAATGGGTAGATGGGTAGAGACCGCAGAAGCGGTATGTTGACCGCATCTGCGATGTCGCAGATGCGGGTGTTTAGTCGCAGAAGCGGATTTTTGGTCCCTTAAGTGATTTCGCAGAAGCGGAAGTTTAGGCCGCAAATGCGGTACTGTAGAAGTGGGTTTTCGACCACAGATGCGAAAATGCCTGGGTCAGAAGGCATATATTTCACCCTTTGCGATTTTGAGAGGGTTTTCACCATATTTCATTCGGGAGGAAGCTTGGGAAAGCTTATTGAAGAGAGAATTCAAGAGGATTTTATGGAGGTAAGATTTTTTGACCCTAAACTTGTATCTATGATGAATTTTATCATTTGTAAGCTTGAAATCCATGGAAATCAGTAGCAAAAATGGGAAATTAGGGCTTGAGACTTAAGAGACCTTTGAGTGAGGATTTGAGGTGCCATTTGAGGTCCGATTTTGATGTTCTTGATATGTATGAACTCATATGAGGATGAGAATTCTATTGATGTGAAAATTTCTGAGTTTCGAGAAGTGGGCCCGGGGCTCGGGTTTTGCTAATTTCGGGATTAGTGCTCGTTATTGATTGTTTTTGCTTGGGATTTATTCCCTTAGCATATTGTGACGTATTCGTTCTGATTTTGGATAGATTCGACTTGCGTGGTGGTCGATTCGAGGGGAAAAGGCGTCGCGAGCTAGAGATGTAGCCGGTTCGAGGTGAGTAATGGTTGTAAATGATGCTCTGAGGGTGTGAAACCCCAGATTGCACATCGTAATGCTCTGAGGGTGTGAAACCCCTCCCGGAGTCTGCACACCCCCAGTGAGTGCGGGTACCCAGTGTGATGTGAGATATAGCCCGAGGGGGCTGGTACTATTCTATGTGATTGCCCGAGGGGCTGGTACTGTTCTATGTGATTGCCCGAGGGGCTGGTACTGTTCTATGTGGTTGCCCGAGGGGCTGGTACTGTTCTGAGATATTGCTCGAGGGGCGGAGTTGTCGAAATTGTGCCCGAGGGGCGAACCTTATGTGTTTATCTTTCTTATTTGCCTGTTATTCACTTGCTTAATTGTGTATTTGTGCTCGAGGGGCGGATTTCTGTGCTTATCTGCACTAGTTGTTCAGCATTCATTTGCGTAACTGTTGAAAAAGTCATTTTCAAAGAGTTTTTAAACTGAGCTAAGATATTTTAAGGGATTTTACAGCTTCATTGCTTTTCTCACTGGTTTCGAAATTTCTTCTATATAGCATGTTGATGCTCTTTTCGTGATTTCTTATCGCTCAGTCTTTATTTATGATTATTACTCACTGAGTTGGAGTACTCACTTTAATCCCCGCACCATGTGTGCAGATTCAGGTATTCTACACCCGGTAGCGGGTTTTGGCTGATCGGAGGCAGAGTTATCGGAGTTTAGCAAGGTAGCTGCCGGTGTTCGCAGCACTGCTTTTCTCCCTCCTTATTTTATTAGTTCGTACTTAGTACATTCTGGACTTTGTCAATTGTATTTAGAGTTAGTAGATGCTCATGACTAGTGACACCCCAGTTTTGGCTATGTTTGGGTTGTACTTCCGCCTTGTTATGATATTATCCGCTATTTAGTGTTATCAAATCATGTTTTATCTTGTCGTATTGTTGTTTAGCTGTTTAACCTCGAATTGGAAATGTGTCGGCTGACCTTGTCTTCACGGGAGGCGCCATCACGATCGGGTCTGGGTTTAGGGTCGTGACAAGTTGGTATTAGAGCCTAGGTTACATAGGTCTCACGAGTCATGAGCAGGTTTTGTAGAGTCTCGCGGATCGGTACGGAGATGTCTATATTTATCCTCGAGAGGCTGCAGAACCTTTAGGAAAAGCTTCACATTGTTGAAATTCTTATCGTGCGTCCTTTATTCAGCTTGAAAAGTAACTCTTGAGATTCCTTCCACGCGTTCTTATGCGCACATGAGCGCTCAGTATCAGATGTGCATCGATGGCTTGTGATTCCCTGATTTAGGGGCGAGATGTGATCTCTATGTGCTGATGTTGGGCCAGTCTGGAGGACTTGAGGCCGGATTTTTGTCTATAGCTTGAGCACCGAGGTGCTGATTGTGTGAGCACGTGTTTCTGGACCTATATGCTCTGTTGTGTCCCAATTAAGGGAAGTAATGACTGGATAGCTATGTGATGAGTGTGATGTGACTACGAGATGTATTCGTATGATTTGGAAGCAAAGAGAAGGGTCTGCTGGAGGATGGAAGAATTACTAGTTGCTTTGGTTCGAGTTTTAGCCCTGAGTTATGGGAGTGTGATGTCCTTTCATGTTTCTTAGTTCGAAGTAAAGTAAATTTCATGATACGGTATGAGTTCAGACTCTGGAGGGCTAAGTGACTGTGTAATGGTTATAACTGTGGAAGGTGTATATGTATGTATGTATGTATGTATATATATATATATATATTAGTTTAAGGCGAAGCAGGTGGGTTATCTCCTGCAAAGTGTTCTGAGGTTGTGTGATCCTTATGTTGTCGGTTAGAAGATCTCAATTACAAGTGAATTGTGTGTGTTGCAATTTGGATTTGAGGTGCTTAAGAGAATGAGTTTAATTGTTACGAGAGTAGATGCGAGATTTGTAGAAGATATGAAATACCAGATGGTCCGTGTTCCACGAGCTTATGAGGGATCGAGTTAATCTCACTGTGGCATTATGGCAGCAATTAAGTATATGCGTGATGGGTTATGGTGTGTGTTTGATCTATGGCTTCGAGCCAAGTGGGGGAGTTTTTTATTGATTAGCTGATTGCACGGTTATGTGCTATGTTAGTTCCAGTTTGAAGCGTACTGGTGAATCAGTTTTGGCTTATGGAGATGGAGACCGAGGAATTCTCGAGTAAAGGAAAATTTTGACAAAGGTTATAGGATGCTTCATAGGTGTTGGAGAATCGCGGAATGTCTTGAGTTGTTGTTGATAAAGAATGCTTAGTGCATAGGAAAAGGGAGTGGCTTGGTAGCATCAAGGTAAGGTTATATGCTGCGGTGTTAGGAATGCCAAGGAGGCGCAAGTTGTTCGGTTCTTTTGACTGGGCTAATTGCACTTTGGGTAGAGTAGATGGCTACAGAGAATGGTTCTAATGCGTTCTGGGTTTTACATGTAACAAGTTGAAATTGGCAAGTTGTACTTCTGGTTAGGAACTGAGTTTTCATTGGAATATGTCAACGCTTGTGGTATTTTCTATAAATTGTGGGATTCTATGTATCAGCATCACGAAGGTAGGGGTAACGGAATTAGATTCGTAGGAAGTCTCTTCAGAGTAAAGTATTTTGAAGGTGGTGCTTTTAGGGATATTTAAGAGAGTATTCAGCGAGTTATGAGTCTTAGGCTGTGTAGTATCATGCTTGGGTCTCGTGTGGTGAGTTGGGTTGAGGAAATGTGATGTTATGGCAAGAGGGAGTATCAATTGAAGGTAAATCAGAAAGGAGCACGGATAGATGGGATAGCTTGGTAGTAGGCCAGATCGGTATGGTAAGGATAGATTAGTTCTTTGGGGGTTTACGAGGTAATGAGTTCCTACAGGCATTTTGCGGTAATGCTCTTGGGTTTTAGTGGCCTGCGTAGGTTGGTTGAGCTAGGAGGATTCAGTCCTGACAGGCTTGTTTGTGCAAGGGGAGTCAGAGAGTTCTTGTTGATTTCTACCGCGGTTAGAGATGAATATTTTTTGTTGGCGTGAGGAGCTTGAGATGTATAGTGATTTTCTTCTAGAATGGGATCAATGGAAAAGTTCTTGGTTGGTGGGGTACTTAGTTGATTGTGGTTCGGAAGGGATATGAAATTCTCATGTTATTTTAGGATGGGTTGGTATATGCGGTATGTGTGGAGGTTGTGATTTGTGTGTGTAAGGTTGCGGTTCAATTCTGAATGGAAGGCCATAAATTCTCAGGCAGCACGGGCAGTTTCAGATAATTGGAGTGACAATCTTCAGATGATTAAGGAAATGGTATTGCTAGTTGGAAGTGATTTGACGAGGGTATATGTTTCAGAAAAAGGCAATGTGATTGAGTTGATGGTACTTCGATAGTATTGTGGCACTTTCTTGTTGGATTGACTGATGATATGCGAGTTTGCCAGGTGGCACAGAAGAATGATAGGTGTACCTCTCGTGGGATGTTTGAGTATTAGAGGAGTGTAGCATATTCGAGCGGCGAAATTGGAATCAGATATGGTAATTCACGTGCTATACGAAGTTGGAGACTAGGAGTTCTCATATACAGGTTAGCTCGTGGTTGTGGACGGCAAAGATGTGGGTAGATAGTCATATGATAGCATGTGCCATGATTCAGTTATTGTGAACCTTCGGAGGGTTATTTATCTGTTGTGTGTGGCTAGGGTTGATGTGTGGTTCATTAGTAGACTTATATGGATGTGTGTTCTGCATCGAGGCGGTTTTGTTGACTTGAGTTGCTATTGGTGATGGATGTGTTGATTCGATTGTTATTGATCTTATTAGTATCTTGGGGAGATATATGAGTTACCTTTCTGTGTTCTGAGGTGTTATGATTTGGTGGTTATATGCACGAATGGTGCGGTTTCAGTGGGGCTTTATAGCGAGATTTGATTGAGACGGGTATTTGGGTGTTGCATGATTTGTTTCACATTGGATATGTTCCTTCGGGCTGGTGTGGCATTGCGTCATTTGCTTCACCATGGTTATGGTGGTTCACTTTTAGGTGCTAGGCATCAAATTGGCTTGGTTGATGGTTTTGGGCATAGTGACTTGAGGTGTTTCATGTGGAGAAGTGTTTGGATAGGATCGCGCATTGTAGCGAAGCTACGTGGAGATAAGACCTTTCGGGTTAGATTCATGTGTCCTATTTCTATGATGTGAGACGGATTCTCAGCCTTGTGTTGTGATGGTATTGGTGAGCTTGTGGTACAGCTCTCTCATTTGATTCATTTTCATGGTTTGAGTACTTTCAGATCGTTGCTTATTAGTGCGCGGATTGCACGAGTTGTGGCTTTAGATTGTATTGGTGTTATATCACCAGAGTAGTTGTGTTGAAATCAGATGAGATTGTCGGGATCTAGAATGAATACAAACGGATTCGGTTTCAGCGTATTGGAGGGATATATTGATGTTCGGCTCAGAAATTTGCTATGGTCGTTGCCAAAGGAGAAGTGGCTTCATGAATGGTTGACCTGAGGAATGGTTATGGCTTACTGTGTGTTTTATTTATCATTGGCAGTATATTGGGATGAGACTTTGGTTGATAAGAGGCTTTCTATCGGTACTCGGTTGTTGTGTGCAGCTGCTGCGATTAGGAGTTATCGCTACAAGTGTTTGAGTTATGTGGTATATCGTGTGATTGCACCTGAGTTAGTAGGTATAGGTTATTACAGCTTGTTCGAGCTTATTTGGAGTATAAATGTGAAATTTTGTTTGTATTGATGATTTCAGAAGTGGGAATGTGGTTCAATGGTTTAAGGGCTAGATTGGATTGTGAAATTTTCGTTTTTATGTGTTATCGGACCTATATGAGATAGGGTGACGTGGGATCACCCCCGAGTATGTGCATGGTAAGGTTATTCAGCAATTGGTTGGCTTTTAGAACAACTCTGGGCACGTTCGAGGACGAACGTATGTTTAAGTGGGGGAGGATGTAAAGACCAGACCGGTCGTTTTGAGTTTTTGCACTTTGCTTGCCAGTTCTCGAGCATGACTTGCCCCGTGTAGTATATTATGACTTATGTAAACCATTGGTTTTGGTTTTCAGGCTAATCGGAATGAATTTGGAAGAACAATTCTCAGTTTGAAGCTTGAAATTTGAAAGGGTTGGCCAAGATTTGACTTGTTTGCATATGATCTCAGATCGAAAATTTTATGATATGGTTAGCTCCGTTAGGTGATTTGGGACTTCGGACCGTGATCGGAATGCATTTTGGGAAGTCCGTGGAAGGTTTAGGCTTGAATTGGCGAAGTTGATAATTTAGGGATTTCCGGTTGGAAGGTGAGATTTTGATCCAGGGGTCGGAATGGAATTCCGAGCGTTTCAGTAGCTTCGTTGTGTCATTTAGGATGTGTGTGTAAAATTTCAGGTCATTAGGACGTGGTTTGGTCGGGTTTTTTATCGAAAGTGTACTTCGGAAGTTTTTGGAAACTTAAGCTTGAATTCGATGAGTTTTGAGTAATTTGATGTTGTTTGAGGTGTTTTGGTGATTGGAACAAGTTTGAGTGATGTAATGGGTTGTGTTGGTGCTTTTGGTTGAGGTCCTAAGGGCATCGGAGTGATTTCGGAATGGTTTCGGAGAGATTGGAATTTTGTTGCAGCAGCTAATATTGCTGCTTATGGTATTTCCGCATCTGCGGATGGGGACCGCAGATGTGGGTGACTTATCGCAAAAGCGAAAAATGGGCAGATGGGCAGAGACCGCAGAAACGGTATGTTGACCGCATCTGCGATGTCGCAGATGCGGGTGTTTAGTCGCGGAAGCGGATTTTTGGTCCCTTAAGTGATTCCGCAGAAGCGGAGGTTTAGGCCGCAAATGCGGTACCGCAGAAGCGGGTTTTCGACCGCAGATGCGAAAATGCCTGGGTCAGAATGCATATATTTCACCCTTCGTGATTTTGAGAGGGTTTTCACCATATTTCATCCGGGAGGAAGCTTGGGAGAGCTAATTGAAGAGAGAATTCAAGAGGATTTCATGGAGGTAAGATTTTTGGACCCTAAACTTGTATCTATGATGAATTTTATCATTTGTAAGCTTGAAATGCATGGAAATCAGTAGCAAAAATGGGAAATTAGGGCTTGAGACTTAAGAGACCTTTGAGTGAGGATTTGAGGGGCCATTTGAGGTCCGATTTTGATGTTCTTGATAAGTAAGAACTCGTATGAGGATGACTATTCTATTGATGTGAAAACTTCTGAGTTTCGAGAAGTGGGCCCGGGGCTCAGGTTTTGCTAATTTCGGGTTTAGTGCCCGTTATTGATTGTTTTCGCTTGCGCTTTGTTCCCTTAGCATATTGTGACGTATTCATTTTGATTTTGGATAGATTCGACGCGCGTGGAGGCCGATTCGAGGGGCAAAGGCATCGCAAGTTAGAGATGTAGCCGGTTCGAGGTGAGTAATGGTTGTAAATGATGCTCTGAGGGTTTGAAACCCCGGATTGCACATTGTAGTGCTATGTTGAGGTGACTTGGACGCCGGATAGCGAGCGTCGGGTAGAGCACCGTTGGGGATTGAGACTTAGTCCATCCCGATTGATGATTTTACCACGTATTTGATTGAAATGAATTTGCTATCATCATTATTTGGGCTGAATGCCATATTTGGGCTCCGTGTCAGTTATTTGAACCCTTCGGGGATTGTTGTTGATGTTTCCTCACTGTATTGACTTTATACTTGAACTCAGTCATGTTATTTCCACTGTTTTCAAAACTCAGCAATGTTTACACTGTTTTAATACTCAAATGATATTTAAATGATGTTTTGGGCTGAGAAATACTGTTTTATTGTTGCCCGGGAGGCTTATGTTATTTTTGACTGAGTAAGGCCGAGGGCCTGTGTGAGGATATATTTGGGATCGGGCTGCACGCCGCAGCAGTGATACATATCTTTGGGATCGGGCTGCACACCGCAGCGGTGATATACTGATTTGATTATGAGGCCGAAGGCCTGAGATTGTACGCCACGAGGTGGCTTGATATTGATATGAGGCCGAAAGCCTGTTTATGATGCCACGAGATGGCTTGTTATTGCGCTTGGGCCATAAGGGGCCCCTCCCGGAGTCTGCACACCCCCAGTGAGTGCGGGTACCCAGTGTGATGTGAGATATAGCCCGAGGGGTTTGGTACTGGTCTTTGTGATTGCCCGAGGGGCTGGTACTGCTCTATGTGATTGCCCGAGGGGCTGGTACTGTTCTATGTGATTGCCCGAGGGGCTGGTACTGTTCTATGTGGTTGCCCGAGGGGCTGGTACTGTTCTGAGATATTGCCCGAGGGGCGGAGTTGTCGAAATTGTGCCCGAGGGGCGAACCTTATGTGTTTATCTTTCTTATTTGCCTGTCATTCACTTGCATAATTGTGTATTTGTGCCTGAGGGGCGGATTTCTGTGCTTATCTGCACTTGTTGTTCAGCATTTATTTGCGTAACTGTTGAAAAAGTCATTTTCAAAGAGTTTTTAAACTGAGCTAAGATGTTTTAAGGGATTTTACAGCTTCATTGCTTTTCTCACTGCTTTCGAAATTGCTTCTATATAGCATGTTGATGCTCTTTTCGTGATTTCTTATCGCTCAGTCTTTATTTATGATTATTACTCACCGAGTTGGAGTTCACTTTTCTCCCTGCACCATTTGTGCAGATTTAGGTATTTTACACCCGGTAGCGGATTTTGGCTGATCAGAGGCAGAGTTACCGGAGTTTAGCAAGGTAGCTGCCGGCGTTCGCAGCACTGCTTTTCTCCCTCCTTATTTTATTAGTTCATACTTAGTCCATTCCGGACTTTGTCAGTAGTATTTAGAGTTAGTATATGCTCATGACTAGTGACACCCCGGTTTGGGCTGTGTTTAGGTTGTACTTCTGCCTTGTTATGATATTATCCGCTGTTTAGTGTTATCAAATCATGTTTTATCTTGTGGTATTGTTGTTTAGTTGTTTAACGTCGAATTGGAAATGTGTCGGCTGGCCTTGTCTTCACGAGAGGCGTCATCATGACCGGGTCTGTGTTTAGGGTCGTGACAGCATTCCCCGGGAAGACCATCCATCGGAAAAGCCAAGAAGCGCCAAATGGGGTCCCAATATGAAAATGATGTACCGGGCCAAACTGTCGAACGAACCTTGTCCGTATAGCCGGACCCCCAACGACGAAAACATGTATACTTGTACCGAGTAAACGAAGAATAACTTTTATCAAAGCATCTCACACTCCAAAAGAAACTCATCATTTTCGCAAAAACGATTCCTTCATCGAAAACGTCCCGAGCACTCGGGGACTGGCGTTAACAATTCAACTCATGAACGACCTCCAGGTCGGGGATTCCGAACTCATAAGCCCTCAATGAGGCAACATGAAGATCGCGAAACATCTCCAAGGCCGAAAATGCCCCGAATGCTTGGGGACTGGCATCAAAATCTCAAAAATCACATGACCTCAGGGTCGGAATCGCCAAAATCGTAAGCCCTCAATAAGGCAATACCAAGTCTACAAGTAACGGCTCCCGAGCCAGAATACCTTTGATGACTCGGGGATTGTCGCCAATCTCCAATCATTAAATAACCCGAGGCCATAAGACCCCGAGCGGGTAGACTCGATCTCGTAAGACATACATACGGAAGCAACAGCATCTGTAAGACCTCAAGCAAGGCATGAACCGCACTTGTACCAAGTGGCAATATCTGTAAGACCTCAAGCAAGGTGTGAACCATAGTTGTACCAAGTATCTATAAACTCTAAGACCTCAAAGGCATGAAAATTTATTAAGACCTTACTAAAGGCATAAACCCGATCCCAAAGTTTAGGCTATATATCGAACTTGTAAGACCCCTAAAAGGCAAACCCTAGATATAGACACCCAAACTACTTCACTTGGGATTAAAAATGGCTCCGGCCAAGCACAAATGACCACTGCCATAAGGTTGTACCAGCTAAACTAACGCGACTAGGGGACGCCCGACCGTCGCTACAAAATCACAGGCCTTCAATTACTTCGAATCTACTTCAAAAAGAACCGGTTAAACAGGCTACCATCGACATAGGCAAAAGAGCTTCGACCATGTTAGCTCCAAATCACAGGTTTCGAGATACTCAGCCTCCGAGCCAAACGTCCCAAGGTACTCGATCACCGCCATAAAACAACTCGTAATCGAGGTTGTTCTCGAACCGTCGAAGAGTTAGGCCAAAATTATCTCAAAAAGTCCTTAATGAGGGAAAAATAAAGCCCAAATAAAGGTCGCTTCGACCCAAGGCGTAAGAGCCATCGTCGCTAGCCCGCATAAAGGGTCACTTCGACCCAAGGCGTAAGAGCCATTATCGCCAGCCCGCATAAAAGGCCGCATCGGCCCAAGGCGTAAGAGCCATTGTCGCCAGCCCACACAAATCCGAAAACTTGAGGGTCGAATGAGCTCGAGTTGAAACCTGATTCGGAGACTGAACCTAAAATAGTTAACTGAAAATGCCCCAGGGCAAAAAGCATAAGAGCTCAAACGCCAAATTACATTAAAAGGTCACTTCGACCCAAGGCATAAGAGCCACTGTTGCCAGCCCGTTGTTGATACCCAATTTTTCCCTATGTACTTTAATAGGCAAAATACTTTCAAAATAGCATATTCATGCATATATAAGTATGTCCAAATGTTTTATTATTTTTTCTTAAATTCTAAAGATTTTTAAATCAATTTATTGCCCTATTTTATCCCTAAAAATCCAATAATAATTTCCAAAATTATTATTTTTGATGATTCATTTATTGGATTCTCATATTTATGCTAAAACATAGCTAAGATAATTTTTTCATATTTTTACAAATTTATTTAGTATCTTTTTAAGCTAAATTGCATAAAATTGCAATATTAGCCTCTTTTAAGATCTAATTGTGTTTATATTCATAAAAATTAAGCCCAGTATTTTTAAATTGATAATTACAAATTATAAATCTTTTTAATGCTTTTAATTTGTTTTCAAAAATTAATTTTCTATTTTTTTTATAAAATAAATAAGGGAAAAATGGCTATTTAAAATCTAGCCCCAATTGCATTTCAATTACAGCCTGAATTGGACCTCCAATTTAAACCCAATTACCCCTACCCGATTACAATCTGAACCGACCCAAACCCTATTTTCTATATCGCCCCACCTACCCGTTCAATCTAGGCCGTTGATCAAAATGTTCAACGGTCACCATACCTCCTTTCCTAATTAAACCCAAAGACCCCCAAACCATTTTCATTCTCCAAACTCTGCCGCCCCTGAACCCCTCCTTCTCCATCAATCCTCTCTCAAATCCTCTCAAACCCTAGCCGCCGCCATCAAACTACAACCTTAATATCTCCCAAATCTATGGCTTCCAAGGTCGTCGGAGACCTGTATCCACCTCTCATGGCTTCTACGTGTCCAATTCTGCGGTCTTATGACCATATAATGAAGGGTTTTGTCCAGTCTTTGCTCGATGGCTATTCTCCGGTCGTCTCTGACCTTTTCTCCGGCCAGCCATGGTTATTCGAGTTAGACTCTTGACTCTCATGCTTGGATCGATGGTTTTCAAAGCCTTTCTCATCAATTGGGGTTCTTCTGAAACCCTAACCTCTAAGGTCCTTCCGATTTGTTTTAGATCTGTTTCAGATCTATGTTTGCTCCGAACTTCTAAGCGCTTTCTTAAATTCTCTTTAAAACTCTGCTTTCAAAACTCTTTCTCTTTTTCGATTAGGGTTTTCTTGTTAAGTTATTTCAAAACTTTTCGCTGATTTTGACATATGTTGTTATGTTTGCTCGTGTTATCCTGCTGCCTGAGTTTGCATGTTAAAACCCTAATTTCTTTTGACTGTTTAGTAGGCGAATGTTTGTTTGCTTGAGTTTTGTCCGATTTGTTTGTTTATCAATCTTTAAAATTCTTTTATTGTTGAAAACTCTATGGCTTTGAGTCTGAGACTGTTAGTTTAAGTGCATGATTCGATTTGAAGTTCTTTATTTCGAAACCTCTTGCTCCTTTGTGTGATTCTTCTGATTCTGGGTTTCTATCATCTCTGAAACTTGATTATGTTCGAAACCCTAATTTTGCAAAGGAGGTATTCCTCACCTGCTACTGTGAGTTCTTCGCATGCTTTTGATATTCTATGTTTCTTCACTACTGATTCAACTGACTATCATGCTTCGAGTGTTGCTATCTATTGAATTTTCTTTTTTGTGCTACTATTGAATGCTATTTCCTTTTGCCAACATGCTTGGCCTCGCATGTATAATGTTTGTGCACCCTATTTATATGTTGATTCTCCTTCATTGACTGATTTTCAAACTTGCGACTAATTTCAAAACTTTTCCTTTGTGAAATTCTGATTTCACTTGCCCGTTAAAGTTAACTGATTTCTTTTCCTGTTTTGCATTACGGAATCCTTTCCAGAATTAGAGTATCTCTGAACCTAGACTCGATTGCTAGCTAAATATTTTACTACTTCTCTTATGGCAACTATCAGCCTGCTGACAAATTGATTTCTTTCCTTGTTTTAAACCTGTCAATGCCCGTTAAGCAAGTGCTCCCTTAATTAAAGGGAATCACTTGTATAATTGATTCTGAGCCATGATTGTTTCCATGTTTGTGACTTATTACCTCTCTCTTACTCGCTTTAAAAAAACTATAAATACCCTGTGCTTCTTCTCTTTCAAACACACGAACACAAGGCATAACACTTGAGTTCAAACACACACTACACTAAAACTCTCTCTCTTCTCTATTGCTGCTATATTGTTGCCTTACTTAGCCGGCTGAAAGCCAAGGTTAGGCTGTGGGAAACTTGCTAATTTTCTGCATTTGCATTTTTACTGGTATGTTCTGATTAAGTTTTCTGCACCAACAACAACATGCTTATTTATTGTTTCTTGCATTCTTGTCTGCCTACTGATTGTATTTAACCCAGTACCACTATTTGGCATGCTGTAATTTTACTTCTCTTGTCCTGGATCAATGTACTATGACTTGTGAATCCTAAGTCCCTACCCCGATGTGTATAATACTTTTTGTTGGTTTGGGGCATGATAGCATTGAGAATTGCTGTGCATGACCCAAACTTGATCCTCCTAGGATCATAACCTCCATGTTTCCCTTATTTGTTGTGTGTTGTGGTTGATTTACAGGCATGTCAGCACTTCCTATTGCTGTGCATGCCCAAAGTAAACCCATGCCCAAGTGTATAGGCCCCTTGCAATGGATTCCCAATCCCCTGCCCCCTTTGTGTGAAGTTTTTGACTCCCTGAAATGTTAATGGCTGACTCCCATCACCATTTTCCCTCTCCTTTATTCCTCAGCTCTTAAAACTCTGTTTATGCACTTTTACTCTTTTCTTAGACTTAAGTTCTGCCCCCTTCATGTGAGCCTTGCCTTGGGACCCATGAGCTCCCTCTGAACTTGGACACATGAGGGCTGGCATTTCCACACTGCACTCATCTCTATTCTGGTTGTGTAACTTGGGTGTGAGCACTGCCCGGGGTCCTATTGAGGCCCTTAGGGAAGTTTGACACACCCAGGTCTGAGAAGGTTTTGAAATCAATGGCATTGGCAATGATACGGTTCCTTGCATGTCTTAGATAGGAAGTCAAATCAGGCTTTCCTATGGTTGTAGCTTTTTCTTTCATTCATTCTTTTGTAATTCATTAGTTCTGATTTGTAATAAGTTGTAATAAACATTTGGGGTTGGCTAGTAAAAAGGGTTGAGTGGTCATGTATACTCAAGGGTAGAAAGCATGCCTATAGGACTATTTAAATTCTTTGTGTTCAATTCTGCATCTTACACACCATGACTATAGGGTTTATCTCAATTTCTTCATGATCAATGCACACCTAGATAACCTTCCTGTAGGACGTATTTAAATTCTGCATGCCCCTTAGATATCATGTATTAGGTTCTAAACAGCTGAAAATAAGTGTCATGTTCGTAATGCAGAAATCAGTAACATATAGAAATCATGCCTATAGGGGTTCTTAAATAAACTTGATTCGTTTCATTCACACTCAATGTTAGATATCATGTT
The DNA here is from genome assembly GCF_001879085.1 of Nicotiana attenuata. Taxonomy (NCBI): domain Eukaryota; kingdom Viridiplantae; phylum Streptophyta; class Magnoliopsida; order Solanales; family Solanaceae; genus Nicotiana; species Nicotiana attenuata. Next base: position 200,913 of record NW_017671546.1, on the reverse strand, counting down.
CATATGGTTTAAATCAGCAATAATAGATACCATCACATGCAGAATCTGAAATTGGTCTGTTTTAAAAATCAATCTATTCTGAATCAGTTTTAAACAATCTAATTCCCTTACTTAACGAGGTTTAGCAAGCATGTCTATAGGATCTCAAACAATACGTTTTTACTATTTTGCCGCATTCTGAATTAAGTAGATATCATGCCTATAGGACTCCGTCTAAACACTTAGGCAAGCCTTAGGTAATAACAACAATAAAACTGAATTCGCCTCCGTTAATTAATAACTGCTCCAACTAGCAGGCAGGCCTGATTTGGGCTTCTTATCTGAGGTATCTGATGAATCTGGCTCTGAATCAAACTCCCCTCGTCTTTAGTATTTCAATCAGACCCTAAAAGTATGTGTAAGTCATGCTAGTTATGTGCTTTTGTTCAAGGAGGTGTATTAGAGCCTATATCTGTTTATATGCTTCCCCAACATGCAGTATGTGTTTTTGTATGTCGTCTTAGATTTTTATCCTTTGTAACCAATCAACCTAATATCCCCTTCCCTTTAGATATAGTAGTCCTAAGTACCTCCGGGACTAATAGGAATGGGACGGGTAATGGCATGCAATAGTGAAGGAGACCAATTCGCGCTTTAATACCTTAAACGGGGTGGGAAGGGTAGATATGGATATGATGACCGGTGCGCTAATACCACGTGTAGCCCCTCTCTTGAGGAGTGATTACCGGGTATTGCATTGATGTGATCCATATTATGATTAAACATAGGACCCTCTTTCCCTTTCTTTCTTTGTCTTAAAGAATATTTTGATTTCTTTTCAAAAGTCACCTGCTCTTCCATAGTTTGTTTATTTCCGAGTATTTTGTGTATTAAAATCCCCTTTTACTTGAGCCTTATTTGTTTACTTGTCTATTTGCTAAATTCACAATAACTGTCTGGCCGGGAACCACACTAGTGGATCCTGAGGGGTGCCTAACACCTTCCCTTCGGGATAATTTCAAAGCCTTTACCCTGTCTCTGGTTATCAAAAGTGTAGTTGTAGTCGAATTTTGTAAGGTGTCCTAATGCACCATACCAAAATGTCACAAACCCGATTCTCCCGCCGCGAGGAGGGAAAAAAGGGGGGTGCGACAGCATGGCAACTCCGCTGGGGATTTTAGGCTTTTTACCATTTCAGACTGTTATTGTGAATTTATATCTCTTTAGGTGCAATTACTTGTTTAATTCCTTTAAGCATTCAATTCCCTTTTTCCATTGCAAAACTGACTTGTCTTTTTTGTTTCTTTCCTTCATTACTGCTTTAAATTATGAAACTGTTGTATTTACTACTTTCTTAACGTGCAAATACGTGACAACATGCTTTAAATTGTTGCATAATCATGCTCAATATCATATTCCACTCGTGCCAAACAAATCCCATAGCAACGCTTATAATGAGTGATTGCTCTCTTCCCATATTATTACCCCCTAAATCCGAAAAAGGCATATTTGCGGTAAAACCAGTCGATCAACGGTGTAGTCGATGGTTCTGTGCCCCTTGAGTTGTCCGCTCAAGGGTACCAGTCTAAAACCCCATAGAAACCTTATTCCATTTAAATTGTACATGCATCATGGTCAAACCTAGCCAGTTCAGTTATGTTGTCCACATAATGATCCTTTAAGATAGCCTTGTCCAAAGTCCACTGGGTTTTCCTAAACCCAAACGGACATCATCACGTTCTGTGCATTTATTTGGAGAATCAAATGCTTAATGCTAATTGTAAATGTTAAATAGTCGAGTCCGGTGGGGGTAGGGTCTAACCCTTCTGTCTTGCAGATAATGAAGCACGAAATCCCCAGACTCGGCATGGTTACCAACATCCATCCATGACTGCTAAGTTGGTGGAAAGATCTTCACTCCAGTGATCAGACTCTCGTCCAAAAATATCTAGGGAATCTACCTTCATTCCTGGAAATTCAACCCAACAACAAAATCATAGAAGCTACCACATTGTTTTGGGATTGTGAAAGGGTTGTGTTCCGCTTTAGGGACATTGAGATGACACCCTTGCTAGAAGAAATAGGAGGATTGGCCGGTTTGGTATGGCAAACTCTGGGTTTACTAATGCCTGAGAACCGCAAGGGCAGGGGCTTCCTCAAAATGATGGGTCTGAAGAAGAATCCAGAACTGACATGCCTAAAAGAATCATATGTTCCCTTTGACTATTTGTATGAGAGGTACGGACACAACAAATCCTACCGCACCTATCCTGACGAGTTTGCCATCACATCATTGGGGCATATTCACCGAAGGGTCTTTGTATTCATGTTTTGCTTCCTGGGGTTGATTGTGTTTTCATTGAAGAAAGCAAGAATCCACACCAGACTAGCCATGGTAACTAAGACCTTAATGGAAGGAATTGGCGGGAAACCATTCAGCATTGTGCCCATGATCATTGCGGAAATATACCGAGCCCTAGAGAAGTGTCAATGGGGAGAAAGTCACTTCGAAGGTTGCAATTTGCTACTTCAACTTTGGCTCATGGAGAATCTCCAAAAGGGTGACTACCGAGAAGAGATTCAGCGAAGGGACTGGGACGATCACATCGCTTTCCATCATCCAAAGCGAATGAATTATATCCCCGATATGTTTGCTCAACCAGAGGATGCCAAAGGATGGTTCGAACTGTTTGATAATTTGATCGAGGAGCAGGTACAATGGATGTTCGAGTGGTTTTCGACCGAGGAGTTCATCGCGCGATCCAGACACGCACCTTTCCTGATATTGATCGGTCTGAGGGGAACATACCCTTACGTCCCTCTCCGGGTTATGAGGCAAGCTGGTAGGAAGCAGGTTGTACCCAGGGTCGACAAGATGAGTCACTTACGGACTGACTTCCAGGATGATGATAGCCCTTACAAGTGCCAAGCTCAGCATATGTGGCACTGCAAGATCGTCATCGGGTAGGATACCATCGAACCAAATAGATACCACACTTGTTGTGCTCCCTACTATTCCGGCTGGTTGGAGGATAATCATGATGGTCTGGGCCTGCCTGGGTTTGTTCGAGGTCACAGGATCATAGATGAAAAGGCCGAGGCACAGGTCAAATACAACCAACTGCGCAAGAGGATCCGAGAGTGCGAAAGCGAGCACCGCGAGATACAAGAAGCCCATCAGAAGTTAATTGAGGAATGGAAGGACATGGCTGTCAGTGCCAACAAGCGACTGGGATACTTGGAGCGAGGCATAGTGGAGCTGGAAAGAAAGTTTCTCAAAAGGGTCGAAGACTGTCAGAATGCTGAGGGGAACGAAGGCGGACATCTAGCCAGGGCCTACCGATTGCTGGGACTTCGCGAGCTGGGGAAGCTGTTTGATGGAGCCAAGGATGGCGAATCTGGGGAAGGTCCTTCAGGGACCAAGTAGATAGGATTTTATCTTTTTGCTATATAAATTGTAATAAGGCCAATGGCCATTAGTGACTTTTATTTCCCGTTATTTATTGTCGATTTGGGATTCGTCTTATTTTCTAGCAATAAAATGAGGCATTTAGCATCCTGACCTCTCCAAATCAACTTGTCTCTAGGCCTACCTCAGGCACGAAGAGGTCCCCAAATTAGGACACGCTTTACATTCCCGCACTATGTGTTTAAATATTGCAATATTATTTATAAACCTCACTGACTTGATTACCTTTTGTTTTATTTTTGTTTTTTATTATTCCCCTCCCCAAAAGGTTATTTCGTGCACCCTGGCATCATCATCTTACTTCACAAAACCCAGAGGGCCACATCTCAAGAATTGGACTATCAGGACAACCAGAGCCCGGCGAGCCTCGGGGTAGCAAGGCTAAACAAGCATCATGCATCATTTTTTTTTACTAGACGATTTTCTTTTCGCATTTTTGTTCTCGCAATAAGATCTCCAATGTTCAAAATAGTTATGCAATTTATCGAAGCATTTTGACTTTCCTTATAAATCAACACTCATTATTATTTTTCTCTCATTACTTTACTCATACAACATCACTATTACTTATCTTGATGAACCAATGACTGTGACATGCAATGAGACAACGCAACAAACGAATATTGATTCAGAGGAAGATGATATACCAGAGGAAATCGTCAAAGAAGTAGAGAACTTTGAGAACAGACCAATGTCCAACCAGGACGAAACAAAAATTGTTAACCTGGGAGGTGCAGAAAATGTCAAGGAAACACGAATCAGCGTTCATTTGTCGCCATCAGAAAAGAAGGAATACATAGAATTTCTAAGGGAATATGAGGACATATTCGCCTGGTCATATGACGATATGACTGGTCTAAGTACGTCTATTGTGGCCCATAAACTGCTAACTGATCCGACATGTCCGGCGGTAAAGCAGAAGCTCAGGAAGTTCAAGCCTGATATGAGTTTGAAAATCAAGGAAGAAACACTAAACAGGTCAAAGCTAAGGTCCTCATGGTAGTTGAATATCCAACATGGTTAGCCAGAATAGCTCCAGTACCAGTGCCAAAGAAGGACGGGAAGGTCAGAGTCTATGTTGACTACCGGGATCCCAACCGGGCCAGTCCGAAAGACAACTTCCCCTTTCCAAATATACACATCTTGATTGACAATTGCGCCAAGCATGAACTGCAGTCATTCGTGGATTGTTTCGCCGGTTGCCACCAGATCTGGATGGATGAAGAAGATGCTGATAAAACGGCTTTCATCATGCCATGGGGGATGTATTGTTACAAAATGATGTCGTTCGGCCTAAAGAATGCAGGGGCTACCTATATGAGGGCCATGACTACCATCTTTCACGACATGATACACAAGGAGATAGAGGTATATGTGGATGACGTTATCGTCAAATCCAAGAAGGCCACTGACCACATAAGAGATCTGAGGAAGTTTTTTGACAGATTGCAGAGGTACAACCTGAAACTAAACCCCGCAAAGTGTGCATTTGGGGTTCCTGTTGGGAAGCTGCTTGGGTTTATTGTGAGCTGCCGAGGAATAGAACTGGATCCATCGAAAGTCAAAGCCATTCAAGAACTACCACCGCCAAAGAGCAAAAAGGACGTTATGAGTTTCTTAGGGAGACTGAACTACATCAGCCGGTTTATAGCACAGTCCACAGTCATCAGCGAGCCAATCTTTAAGATGTTGAAGAAGGACGTCGCTACCAAATGGACCGACGAGTGTCAAAAGGCCTTTGACAGAATTAAGGTGTACTTGTCAACACCACCAGTCTTGGTCCCGCCTGAGCCAGGTAGACCCTTATTATTCTACCTTGCGGTGTTGGACGAAGCTTTCGGTTGCGTTATGGGGCAACATGATGAAACAGGAAGGAAGGAATAGGCCATCTATTATTTCAGCAAGAAGTTCACTCCATATGAGGCCTGGTATTCTCTTTTGGAATGCACCTGTTGTGCTTTGACTTGGGTCGCTCAGAAGCTAAGGCATTATTTTTGTGCCTATACTACGTATCTCATATAAAGGATGGATCCTTTAATATACATCTTTCAGAAGCCCATGCCCACCGGCAAGCTAGCCAAGTGGCAAATCCTGTTAAGCGAGTTCGACATTGTCTACGTAACTCAGAAAGCGGTCAAGGGACAGGCTCTAGCAGATCACCTCGCTGAGAATCCCGTGGACGGAGAATACGAACCCCTGAAAACGTATTTTCCTGATGAAGAAGTATCATTCGTAGGAGAAGATATTTCCGAATCCTATGATGGTTGGAGAATGTTTTTCGTTGGAGCAGCAAATTTCAAAGGAGTTTGCATAGGAGCAGTCCTAGTATCAGAAACCGGTCAGCATTATCCAGTGTCCGCCAAGCTCAGGTTCCCCTGCACTAACAATATGGCCGAGTACGAAGCCTGCATCTTTGAGCTCAAAATGGCTATTGACATGAACATTCAAGAGGTGCTAATAATCGGAGATTCAGATTTACTCATTCATCAGGTATGAGTGGAATGGGCAACCAAGAACTCTAAGATACTCCCGTATCTGCATCATTTACAGGAGTTGAGAAAGAGGTTCACAATGACAGAATTCCGACATGTTCCCATAATCCAGAATGAATTCGCTGATGCATTGGCTACCCTGTCATCCATGATACAACATCCCGATAAGAATTTCATTGACCCCATACCGGTGAAGATTCATAATCAGCCAGCTTACTGCGCCCATGTTGAAGAGGAAGCAGACGGAAAATCTTGGTTCCATGATATCAAGGAATATTTGGTTAAAGGGGATTTCCGGAGCTTGCCAATCATACCCAGAAGCGCACGCTGCGGAGGTTGTCTAACAATTTCTTTCACAACGAAGAAATCCTGTATTGGAGGACTCCTGATTTGGGATTACTAAGGTGTGTCGATGCAAAGGAAGCATCCTAGCTGCTAGAGGAGATTCATGCTGGGACCTGTGGTCCACATATGAATGGTTTTGTTTTAGCAAAGAAGATACTCCGGGCTGGTTACTTTTGGATGAATATGGAGACAGATTGCATCCAGTACGTCCGGAAATGCCATCGCTGTCAAATTCATGCCGACATGATAAAGGTGCCGCCAAATGAGCTCAATGCAACAAGCTCGCCTTGGCCATTAGCCGCCTGAGGAATGGATGTTATTGGTCCAATTGAGCCCACTGCTTCAAACGGACACAAGTTCATCCTAGTAGCCATCGATTATTTCACTAAGTGGGTCGAAGAAGCATCCTACAGGGCAGTGACTAAGAAGCTCGTGGACCGTATTGTTTGTTGATTCGATATCCCAGAGTCGATCATCACTGATAATGGCTCCAATCTCAACAGTGACCTAATGAAAAGAATGCGCGAAACTTTCAGAATCAGCCACAAGAATTGCACAGCCTACAGGACGCAAATGAATGGAGCTGTGGAAGCCGCCAACAAGAATATCAAGAAAATATTGAGGAAAATGATAGAAAATCACAAACAGTGGCACGAGAAGTTATCATTTGCTTTATTGGGGTATCGCACCACTGTCCGCACATCGACCGGGGCAACACCTTATATGCTGGTTTATGGTACAGAAGCCGTTATTCCCGCCGAAGTAGAAATTCCTTCCTTAAGGATCATACAGGAAGCCGAGCTCGATGACGCAGAATGGGTAAAAAGCCGTTATGAGTAGCTAGCTCTTATAGATGGGAAAAGGATATGTCATGGTCAACTCTACCAGAACAGAATGACCAGAGCCTTTAACAAGAGAGTCAAGCCGAGACTGTTCACACCAGGAAAGCTGGTATTAAAGAAAATTTTTTCGCATCAAGATGAAGCCAAAGGGAAATTCTCTCCCAACTGGCAAGGTCCATACATGGTTCACCGGGATCTAACAGGAGGAGCCCTCATACTTGCAGAAATGGATGGGGAAGTTTGGCCAAAGCCGATTAATTCAGATGCAGTCAAGCGCTACTATGTGTAAACTTTATGTTTCCCTATATGATGTAAATTGAACTACGCCTGACCTGATTCCCGTTTAAGAGGGGATACGTAGGCAGCCCTATGGGTTCGGTCACAATTCAATAAAAATTTTCATTTCCCCCGAAATTGGAAACTGGGGCAGTATTTTGAGGAGGACCCTCAAAATTCTGAAGTAATTTCAGCCGATCGCCGCACGAGCTACAGTCAGAAGCATCAACCTATCAAACTGGGGCAGAATTTTGAGGAGGACCCTCAAAATTCCGTAGCAAGAGAGGTCGCGACGTGTCGAACCGCGTCACAATCGTTAGTTCATCAAAAACTATTTTAATCATACATTTATGTTATACTTTTAGCCAATCATGCATGTCTATCATCAAAACTGCTTTGTTCAGCAACGCTACCCCAGTGATACATACAGTATCACCAGATCGAAGCCAAGAAGGTCAAGCAAAGCCAGCGGGGATACGAACAAACCTTCCCTTCACAAAACTCACGATTTTTCTTTGGATGCAGGCACTTGGATTGCGAAATCATCAAACATACTGTACACTCACGAGACGAACATTGTTCTGGAATACAACTCTCATAACAGTTGCATTTATTCACATTCGCTATCCACACACAAAGGAGCGCGGCCTCGCCTCGGAAGGCTCTCTGATTCCTACAAAATCAAGATTAACACGCGGAAAGGGAAATTACCCCTTCAAATGAAGGAAGGAAAAGGAAAAAATAGCACAACACACACAATGATGTTTTGCTCCCCATCTGCCCCGGGACAAAGCTCGCCACCTGCGCTCATCACAAGTCGAGTGGGTCGCCAACTTCCGAAACCAATCCGGCAGATCGGGAACGTCGCCCGGTGCCCATGCAACCGCTGTAGAAAAAAGAAGAAGGCACGGTTATGAAATTAGCCTTCGACGCAAACAAAACTGAGAAGGCACGGAATGTACCACTTACGTGTATAGTTCCATTCCTTAGGGATTGGCATAAGCTCCACCGGGATAATGTACCACATACGTGTATAGTTCCATTCCTTGGGGAATGGCATAAGCTCCACCGGTTTGTAAACCGTTGCCATATAGTAGATATATTAACGGTTTCAACCGTTACAATAGAACTTTGGGTGGTATAGCACACTTTAGACACTAAACCGTTGCAATTGTAGAAAAACCGTTGCCATAGAGATTTTTTAAGCAACGGATTTGTAAACCGTTTCAATAGACATGTATATTGGAACGGGTTTGGCAAAAAAATTTCTATGGGAACGGTTATTCATTTCCCTCGTTTTTCTTGCTAAAATTCACTGGCCCGCCTATCAATTTATATTTTTTTAAACTAATTTAATAAAGTAAATAAAATAAACCCTACCTCCACCTCCAGTACATCGACACATCCAAACTCCCGTCTCTCACTCCGCTCTCTGAACTTTTCTTGCCAAACTCCATCAATGGCCGAGTTTCTGGTTTAACAAATCTTCTCTTAGTCGATTTTCAGATTTACTTTGTCACTTTCACTCTCTCTATATCTATGCAAATACCTCTTCATTTGACCACCAAAATCGTCAAACCCTAGAGTTCCCAAAGCCCAAAACGTGTCGCCGTTCACCATTTTCCGTCGGTCTTTCCGGCACTTCTCTGAAGGTTTGCCGGTTACAAATCCAATGAACTCAGATATCCACTTCTTCAAGGACAATTGCTAGCCTTTCCCAAATCCCCAAATTCTAAAATCAGATTTGTGCTCGAATCAGAGAAGCCCAAAATCGCCATAGCCTAGTAATTTTCTCTCTTCTTTTGGTCTTTTTTACTGTTTTTGTTACCATTGCTGTATCGTTTTTTACTGCTTTTGTTACCAAAATCGCCATAGTCACGGAGATCAGATTTTTACTGGTCTTTTGTGTTAGTTAGGAATCGAGTTTCAAAGAAAGAAGAATCCAGAAAAATATACTTTCGCTTCTTGCTTCTGATTTGATTTTTGCTTTCTAAAGTGAAATTCAATTGAATTTGAGGGTCGTGTGAGTTTATCGCATGTTGAAGATTCTGTCTGAGATCTGTACGTGGTCTTAATCACGGTCCTTTGTTCGATATTGTCACTGTTTCTCTTCGGATTTTTTGGATCGAAGGAGTGTGTATTTACTGATTTTTCCGCTGTTAGTTAGAGAAATTCAGTTTAAAGAAAGGATAAAGTTGTCCCCGATAAATAATTGGAACGTTTTATAAAACTCCACTTAATCATGATAAAGGTTGTTCTTGAAAGAGGAGAGATAATTTATAAGTGATGAAACTCGGTAGAGAATAACATTCTCATTATGATGTTTATTATGAAAAAGATGAAACACCTTTTCTTTGGGAACACAATTTGGAATTGAGTACTTTTTGCTGAAGGTGGAGAGGCATACAATTCTACTTTGAAGTGTTGATATACAAATAAGTGAGAAAACATCAACTGTGACTTGTTAGATTCAGAAAGCAACAAGTTAAAGCTTTTACATAGTTTTTGGGAGTGTGTTGGGGAAAATGATGTGAAAGCAAGGGAGTTATACACAATAGTTGAAGGCTGAAATTTACAAGTAAGCAAAAGGGAAACCAGAGTGGTGCGAGAACTGAGCAAACTTGAAGCTAGGGATTATTGAAAAACAGACAAAAGAAAAAATGAAATTAAACCTTGTAGGGTGGCTAAGATTATGTTTTACAAGTGATTTTGGTCACTAATGGGTAAGAAGATTATGGGGGTTTCTGGGATAAGAAATTATGTCCTCGGTCCTTTTTGGTCTTTGTATATTTTGTTTGTGTTGGGTATTCCACTCTTCAGGATATGCAAATGCTAAAGCATTTGAGGAAAATTTAACTTTGTGGTGCGAGAACTGAGCAAACTTGAAGCTAGGGATTATTGAAAAACAGACAAAAGAAAAAATGAAATTAAACCTTGTAGGGTGGCTAAGATTATGTTTTACAAGTGATTTTGGCACTAANAGGTAGAGATATGGGTTCTGGACTAGATTATCGTCTCGCCTTTTGGCTTTGATAGTTGTTAGAGTTGGAGTTCCAGTCTCGAAGTGATGACTAACTAGCTTAAGGACATTTGAAAGAAAGTTACTAGTAAGTGACGTAGAACTTGAGCAAACTTGAAGCTTAGGGATTATGTAAAACAGACAAAAGAAAAAGTGAAATTAAACCTTGTAGGGTTGCGTAAGATTAATGTTTTACAAGTGGACTTTTTGGTCTACTAATGGGTTAAGTAGATTATGGGGGTTTCTGGGGATAAGAAATTATGTCCTCGGTCCTTTTTGGTCTTTGTATATTTTGTTTGTGTTGGGTATTCCACTCTTCATTGAGCAAACTTGAAGCTAGGGATTATTGAAAAACAGACAAAAGAAAAAATGAAATTAAACCTTGTAGGGTGGCTAAGATTATGTTTTACAAGTGATTTTGGTCACTAATGGGTAAGAAGATTATGGGGGTTTCTGGGATAAGAAATTATGTCCTCGGTCCTTTTTGGTCTTTGTATATTTTGTTTGTGTTGGGTATTCCACTCTTCAGGATATGCAAATGCTAAAGCATTTGAGGAAAATTTAACTTTGTATATGAATCCATACAGATTGGCTCTCAAGTATCAAACCCCGCATACGCAATAGGTCTTTCAAGTTGGAGTACCTTGTTGTCATACATAACTGATTTGGATAACTTGGATTTTGGTCTAATTGATGATCCTTCTAGTCTCTAATTGCTCGGCGTTTTTGCAATATTTTCAGAATTCTTTCTGATATGAGGACACTTTCAGCAGATTGGATGGCAAATACTAGTAAGCCAGAGACTGAAATGCAGTCATATCAGCACAGTAGTGACAAAATCAGAGGGACCTTCTTTTATCTAAGGCCAGTGGCACCAACATCTGCTTAGGTTTCCTTACTTATATTTCCTGATTTGGTATTCAATGTTGTAGTACACTTCAAGTACAAATTCTGATTATTGTTAAAACACATGACAATCATAAATGATATTCTTATTAAATCAAGGTGTTGCTCTGGGTGGAAGTGCTTCTTTAATAGTTTGTGGTCTCTTATCTCATTTGAATACTCACGCAGGAGGCTTAAGTGGCCAGAGTGAAATTCATTGTCCTTATACATGCATTATCGTGATCTAAGTAGTGGCAGATGGGTTATATTCTGTTTTTTATCTAATATCTTTATTCTGTCAGGCACAAGTAGTGGTGGCAAAATGGTGAAAAGAAAACAGTTATCTACCTTGGATATTGGGTATACTATATATTACTCGTATCAATGTTTCTCCCTTTCGCTAGGTCCATTGCTTGCAGTTCCTCATATATGAGGTGGTTTCGGTGGCAACATGCGAAAGCCTGGTGGTATTTTTGGAAATAGTGGTTCTGAAATACCTATCAATGACTTGAAACAACTGGAGACATTCTTCTACAAGCTTGGTTTTTTCTTGCATGTATTAGACTACACAGGTATCTATCTGTACTGTGTTATTTATATCCTGTAAGGCTTATTAAAATTCATGATCTTTTATACTAATGTGCAAGTCAGGGTGTACAATTGATTAATTGTTGGTGATACTGTACTTATTTAGTCATAGCCATTTGCACGTATAAGAGTGTGTTAGTTCTTCTGTATCATTTTTCTGGCCTTCATATGCCATTGCTTTATGTTTTTTCGCCAGACTCCTCTAACACTATTTTGAGCATATGGAAGTTGTTTATTCTGTAATATATCTTCCTTAGCGTAATCCATTTCAATGCGCTCCTTGCAGCTACTCTAGGAAATTCGACAGATCTTGGTTTCTTATGGATTAGAGAATTCTATTTGGAGTCTTCTCGTGTTATACAGGTATATAAGTGCCAACTTGCTTGATGATCCCTTTTTTTCATAGTTAAATTCCTATTTGCTAGAAGTTTTGGTGTTCCATGCTGGTGGTATATCTATGGATTTCAACTTCACAGCTAAAGAGGTTCCTTTCTTAATACATATCAACATCCTGATATTCCTTTCTTGTGAGTTGGAAGTAGGAGGCACCCTGGATCTTCTTAATATCTCAAAAGTTGTGCTTTCTGTAGTTTACTTATTCCCAAACAAATTAAAAAAATGTACGGTAAACTGACTTCTTTTCCTTTTAAATCCTATAACAGGATTAATTTGATATGTTGTTCTTTTTTAGTAGCTTGCATGTACATTTAATGTCCAAATTTGGGTCTAGATAAGATGTTTTTGTAGAAGAGCTAGGCTCATGACTAGCATCTTGTATGTCCATTATTTTCTTTTTCTTTTTGGATCAATTTATTTAGTCTAGGCATTCCAGATGAAAGGTAATAACTTTATTTATCCTCTTTTGCAGGTGGAGTAGATCAAGAAATAGAAGATGAAGGCAATGAAGATCTAGACCCTACTTAAGATGAATTTTGAATTGCTATAGATGAATGTTCTAGGAATCTTTTATTGTCAACATTTTGAAACTTACTATCTTGAAATGTATTAAACTTATGCACTTGGGGTAGAACATTTACTTTTATGGATATTATTAGCTTGTTGGACTAGTTATATTATTAATAGTTTTATTTTCTGATTTATTTAAATTTTAGTGTTATTTCTGTTTTAAACGAACTGTTACAATAGCCTACCAGAATCGTTGAATAGGACACAAATGGCGTTCCATTAGAATGTAAACCGTTCCAATAGATCCGGTAAACCATTCCAAAATGCCCTCTAAACCGTTCCAATAGGTATTTAAAACCATTGCAATACAAAGACAACCGTTACAATAGCTTAAAGAGACCGTTGTTATATCCATAAATAACCGTAACAATAGCTTACAAAAGTGTTGCATTAGATAATATGGTAACGGTTATGAGCTGTTGCATACACATTATAGTAACGGTTTTAAACCGTCCCAATCGGAAGGAATATGCGTTCCGATAGAGAAAGGAAAAACCGTTGCGATAGACGTCTCTATAGCAACAGAGATGAAAATCGTTCCAATAGCACTATTGGCACGCGAGCGTATGTGACGGTCTATAAAACCGTTCCAATATCGCTACGGCAACGAATTATTGTAACGACCCGACCGGTCGTTTTGAGCTTTTGCACCTTGATCGCTAGTTCCCGAGCATGACTTGCCCCGTGTTAGGCATTATGATTAATGTAGATCGTTGGTTTTGGTTTCAGGAAAATTGGGAATGAATTTGAAAGAACAGTTTCAGTTGAAAGCTTGGATTTGAAAGGTTTGACCAAGAGTTGACTTATTTGCATATGAGCTCAGATCGGAGTTTTTATGATTTGGTTAGCTTTGCTGGGTGATTTGTAACTTAGGAGCGTGATCGGAATTGGTTTTGGAAGTCCGGTGTAGAATTAGGCTTGAATTGGCGAAGTTAGTATTTTGGCGATTTCCGGTTGATAGGTGAGATTTTGATCCAGGAGTCGGAATGGAATTCCGAGAGTTGCTGTAGCTTCGTTAGGTGATTTTGGATGTGTGTGCAAAATTTCAGATCATTCGGAGGTGTTTTGGTCGGGTTTTTGATCAAATGCGTGTTTCGGAAGTTTTAGAAGAGCTTAGGCTTGAATTCGATGTGAATTCATGATTTTAGTGTTGTTGATGGGTTTTTATGATTGGAACAAGTTTGAATAACGTTGTTGGATGCTTTGGTATTTTTGGTTGTGGTCCCGGGGGCCTCGGGGTGAGTTCGGAGTGTTAAACGGAGAGTTTTGGAATTTTGCATGTTGCTAAGTCTGCTGCAACCGGTGTTTTCGCTTCTGCGAAGCCTGGACCGCAGAAGCGGTCTCGCTTGTGCTAAGATTGGACCACAGAAGCGGTGATGGGACCTGGGCGCTGATTCCGCAGCAGCGGTTGGGGAAGCCGCATCTGCATAGCCGCAGCTGCGGGATTTAAGTCGCAGAAGCGGGTTTTTGGATTATGGGAAATTCTGCAGAAGCGGAAGTCGCAGAAGCGACATTTTGACCGCAGAAGCGGTTTCTGCTGGACAAAAATATTTAATTCATCTTCGCGGATTTTTGGATGAGTAACATATTTCACTTCGGACTTTGAGAGTTTTTGGGCGATTTTGAAGAGGGTTTCAAGGGCTTTGATCAGGTATGAACTCTTGGACTTAAAAACATGATTCTATGGTGTAAATACATGGATTAGAGCTGAAAACTTAAGAAATTAATGGTGGTTTAGGGCTTGAACCTAAGAGAGCTTAAACTAGGGATTTGAGGGGTCAAATGGACTACGATTCTTGTGATTTTGATATGTATGGACTCGTGGCGAGATAAGGAATCCGTTGGTGTAAGAATTTTTGAGTTTCGAGAAGTGGGCTCGGGGCTCGGGTTTTGCTAATTTCGAGATTATTGATACTTTTTGATTGTTTTCGATTGGGTATTGTCTCCTTAGCATATTGTGACGTATTCGTTGTGGTTTTGATCAGATTCGACGCGCGAGGAGGTCGATTTGCGAGGCAAGGGCATAGAGAGCTAGGATTTTGGCCGGCTTGAGGTAAGTAAATCTTGTAAATGCTGTTCTGAGGGTTTGAAACCCCGGATTTCACATCGTTGTGTTACTTGGATGTGACTTACACGCTAGATAACGAGCGTGGGGTAGAGCACCGCTGGGGATTGTGACCTAGTCCTTTCCGATTGAGTACTTTAATGCGTATTTGATAGTTAATTGTGGATGTCATTATATTTTAGGATGTATGCCATGTTTGGGGCCTCGTGCCGACTTGTTGAGACCCTTAGGGGCATTTTTACTATCTATCCTCACTCTACTTGTTTGAAAGCATATCCTCAGTCATGTTTTACCTGTTTATTTCTCAAATCTGGCTTTATAACTATATTCTTAAAAATGTGGAAATTGTTTTGGGCTGAGCTCCCTGTTTTACTGATGGTCCGAGCGATCGTGAGATGATGACTTAGATAGACCGAGGGTCTGATTGTGAGATTGATGATTGAGATAGACTGAGAGTTTGATGGTGAGTTTAATGACTGAGAGAGGCCGAGGGCCAGTTGTGAGGATTATATACCTATGGATCGGGCTGCACGCCGCAGTAGTGTGTATATATATATATACATATATATATATATATATATATATATATATATATATATATATATATATATATATATATATATATATGGATCAGGCTGCACGCCACAACGATACTTATATGGATCGGGCTGCACGCCACCGCAATATTGCGCTTGGGCTGTAGCAGCCCCTCCGAAGTTTGCACCCCCACAGTGAACGCGGGTACCCATATGGATCGGGCTGCACGCCGCAGCGATATATGGATCGGGCTGCACGCCGCAGCGGTTACTAGATGGTACCTATTGAGCGTGAATGCTAAGTACGAGTTCTGATTGGTAAGAGTTGAGTCACGAGTGATAGAGAGGCTAGCCCGAGGGGCGATACTTATATACATGCATATGAGTGATGTTTGCTTGAGAGGCTTGTTTATGAACTTGTTGATTTCACTTCCCTTTTTAGTGAGTTTCTATCGAATATGTTGATTTATCGACTGTTTTCACTCTTCTTTATATTGAGCCTCTGTCGGAAAGTTGAACAAATCTTTTAAAACAACCTTTATTTAAACTGGGTTTATGAGATGTTTAGAAATTAATCACTTATTTGGCATTTGGTTATTTCCACCGAG
Source organism: Nicotiana attenuata (assembly GCF_001879085.1). Lineage (NCBI taxonomy): Eukaryota > Viridiplantae > Streptophyta > Magnoliopsida > Solanales > Solanaceae > Nicotiana > Nicotiana attenuata. The sequence goes on along the minus strand of NW_017671546.1, from coordinate 184,843 downwards.
ATTCTCAAGTTATGAAGCGTTTATGATTACTGTTTTTGCCCGAGGAGCTGTTTTACGAACCATGCTTTGCCCGAGGGGCCGATTATGGCTTTTATCGCTATTATTCTTTTAAATGGTATTGAGCCCCTACTGAAACTGCTGGAAGGTATTTCAAAATGATTTTTACTAAAAGTTGGATTTTAAAAGGGAAGGTTGACTCGTATTATGATTTGAAAGCATGTTGTGTTTATTGAGCCTAACGTGAATGTGGATTCATTATTTCCTACTGCTCAGTCTTTATTTACTCTTATTACTTACTGGGTTGGAGTACTCACTTTACTCCCTGCACCTCGCGTGCAGATGCATGTATTTGTTTTCCTCGGTAGCGGGTTTTGAGCTGATCGGAGGCTTAGTTATCGGAGTTTAGCGAGGTCACTGCCAGCGTTCGCAGCACCACATTTCTTCCTTTTGTACATTAGTCCTATTTTGTATATTTGAAATTTCTTATTTGTATTCGTACTTTTAATAGATGCTCGTGACTTGTGACACCCTGGTTTGGGCTGTGTCGAGATGGTTCTACTAATAATATCTATGTTCCGCAATTTATTGTTATTAAATCGTGTTCCATAATTTGTTAAATGGTGATTTACTGCTTAAAAGAGGTGTCCTGTATTGGTCTGGCTGACCTTGTCTTCACGAAAGGCGCCATCACGATCGGGTTTTGGAATTGGGTCGTGAGATTTATCTACCTACTTGAACGGTTTTCGAACCGTTGCCATAGCCCTAATTTCTGGTAGTGTGTATGTTATTTGTTTATGACATAGTACTAATTGACGAGACTCGATGGGGTGTTATCGCTAGGTTGAAGTTTGCACACGAACGCTAGAATCCAAAGGTTTCAAGTTGAGTAGGTCAAAAACTGAATACTTGGAGTGCAACTTCAATGATGAGAGGCATGAGAAGAAGTGGAAGTAAAGATTGATACTCAAGTCATTCCCACAAGAGATAGTTTCAAGTATCTTGGGTCTAAAATCTAAGGCAACAGGAAAATTGACGAGGATGTTACTCACCGCATTGGAGCGGATTGGATGATATGGATGTTGATACCCAATTTTTCCCATAACATTTTCAAAACTATGCCTTGGTACCAACTAGTATTTTCCATACAAATTAAAAATATTTTAATTAATTAATTCCAACATTTGTTTTATAAAACAATCACTGATTGCATCGCAAATAGTTTTATAGTAATTTTGGTGGTTTAATTTTATCATTTACATTTGTACTAAGTTTCAATTGTTGCACAATAGCCACATTTGTATTTTTAGGATGCGATTACTTTGCAATTATAGCCTATGCATGCATTATTACATTATTTTACCAGAAAATAGCCTGTTATATTTTTAAAATATTAAGTAATTACTTTAAAACATTTCCATGCATGAAAATTATTTTATATAATTTATTAACCATTTTTTTAAAAAATATTATTAGCAATTAGTTATGTATTTAACAAATAGCCCCTTTTTTATTTGGACCTAGCCTATTAAATTAGCCTAATTTCAACCCCTCCCCAATCCCAATTCGATTAAATCGGGCCCAAAACATACCCAGCCCAAATCTATAACACCCAACCTGGCCACAAATCCTTTCAATCTTGGTCGTTGATCACAGAGATCAACGGCCACCATTACCCCTTACCTTTTTTAGTTCCAAACGACCCCCCATACCCGGCCATTCTCACCCAAACAACCGCCCTGAAACCCCTTTCCTCTCCAATGCTCTCAAAACCAAACCCTAATCTACCCTCGCCGACACTCATCTATGGCCATTCATGGTGGTTTCTCACTACCCCCAGGCCTCAAACGGCCTCTCCTATGTTGTTATCATCATCTTTAGGGTCCTCAAGGGACCAGGGTTAGTCTGCTCATGCCTTTGGTCTTTGCTCACCTGTTTCAGGCTGTTCCGGTTTGATTTTGAGTAATATCTTCCTATGTCGCCTTAGATTTATGGATTTCTAAGCTTGCTTCTTCACCTCTGTGCTGTTCTTCTCGAAACCCTAATTTTTGTCCTTTGAACTTCTCAGATCTGTGCAAGATCTGAGATAGATTGAACCTATTTCACATGAGTTTTACAAGAACCTTCTGATTTTCAAATGGTTTTCCATTTTTCTAAACTAGGGTTTCCCGAAAATTTCTTTCTCTAAAGCGTTTCATAATTTTGAGTGTTTAATCTTCCATTTCTTATGTGTTTTAACCGATTTCGTAAGGTTTACCTTAACCCTAACTCGTTTATGCTAAAAACCCTAAATTTTTCGACATTTTTGCTTGGTTTCTGAGTTACTTGTGTACCGACTTTGTCCTATGCTTTGGTTCCTGTGATTTTTCTCTAGCCTAATTCGATGTCTTGTGATTTTTATCCTAATGTGCCTCTACTAAGGTTCTTGGTTTGACTTTTTACTGATTCTATATGTCTATATTCATTTTTTTTTTGCCTATTCATGGTAAACCTATATTTTCACCCTTTAATCAGTGTTGATTTATCAATCCATTTCCTGACTATTCCTTTCTTGCCATATTTGAAAATTGTCTGCGATACTTGCTGACTCTTTGAATGATTCTTTCCTTAATTAAACCTTTGACTCTCTATTCTGAAGTTCTTTGTTTTAATTTGAACTTCTTTCCTTAACAACATCTCTGATTCTTACTTCTTTACTCGGTCTGATTAAACCTGTTGCCTTAATTAGTTCCTGTCATTACCGTTGGTTGATTTTCCTTAATTAAAGGAGAAAACTATGCCGAATATTCGTGTAATTGATTATGAAATTCCTTAATTACTGATTGTTGATTGCTTTACCTTATTTGCTCTACTCTTGAGCTACTATGTAAACTATCTTTATTTTAACCTCTACACACACTAGTTCCTCCACACTCTCACACTCTCAAATGCTCTTTATTCTCTTCCGTTACTTGCAATTCTCACTAATCCAGCCGGCTGTAAGCCAAGGCTGGCTATTTGCACCATCTCTGCTCTATACTTTGTATTCTCTCCTTAACCGGTATGTCCTGATTCAATTCACATTCCAAAACTATGTGTTTTCTTTGTTGCTGCAGTTCATTAGTTTTGATTTCCAGTTCTATTTGCTATTCTACTGTCATATGCTCAATGTGTAACCAACATGCTTAGATTACACTGCCTAATTTCTGTGTCACTCAGCATGTTTAAGTTTGTTCTGTTAAAAGCTATAATTAGTATACTGTTTAACATGCCCAATCCTGCTTTAGATAATTGCATGAATCCTATTTGTTCACTAGTATGTCCAAGCTGCATTGTCTGTTTACTGTCTCACCCAGCATGTCTAAATTCTGCTTGTTCTATATGTGATTAGTATTTCTAAAACTTTGAATGCTTCATGAAGTGCTTGTCTAGTTTGTTCATCTAAGTCTAACCTACTCTACTGCACTAATGAGATCCTGTTAAGACATCTAGACCTTTCAAAGGTACTCTAGTTGTGTGTGTTGGTCATGTCTAAGACCTATGTGTTCTCAACATATCTTTGTAACTAACTTGTCAATTCCACAACTTCTTGAGGAATATGTGTATTTGTTTGCTATCACTAAGGTGCATTCTAGGTGTCCCCTACCCCTTTGCTTGTGTGGAAATTGTTTGTCAAAGTATTTTTCAAAGCTGTTTGTTTGTGGCTTGTGTTCTAAGTGCAAATTCTTTTTCATACTTTCCTTAAATTGTTTTATCACTAAATCAGTACTGGTTTTCAGAAAATCTTTTCACTCATAAGTCCTTTCTTTATACTGTTTACCAAACTCTTTCAAATTATTATACACTCTCACATTACTCTTAGATTACTAAGTCATGCCCCTCTGGTATGTGTACTGCTTTGAGACCCTTGAGATCTCTATGAACTCTGGCATATCATGGCTGGCACTTCCACACTGCACATAAATCAGTTCTTATTTGAGAAAGGTCTAGGTTTGAGCACTGCCCGGGATCCTTGAGGTCCTTAGGGAACTCTGACACACCTAGACATGAAATTGGCTATCGAACTTTGAGCACTTGAGACTACTGAAGGCTTGGAAATTACTTTGGGCCTACTTCAGGCTCCTTATAGCTTAATGTATATTTATATTTATGTAATTTATTCAGTTCTTGGTCTGTAATAATTAATTGTAAACAAATATTGGGGTGACTAGTGAAAGGGGAGGGTAGTTGTATACTCTGGGTAAAAGTTGGGTATATAGCATGCCTGTAGGGTTTATTTTGACGTGCTCTGTTAGAAAATCTGCCCATAGGATTTCTTGGTTGAAATGAATTCTACCTGCTCCATTCCATATAATTAGTTATCATGCCAATAGGGTGTAAAGTAACAGAGGTTCAGTTTCCATTACAGCATGTATTCAAATTCATCTCCTTAGAGATGATGCCTATAGGATTTAAAATCAGTTTTAGTAGAAATCATGCCTATAAGATCTAAAATCAGCTTTAATAATTAGAGATCATGCCTATAGGATTCAAAATCAGCTCTAATAATAATAGATCATGCCTATAAGATTTAAAATCAGCTTTAATAGAAATCATGCCTATAGGGATTTCGCTTTGGTCAAATAAATTCTGCTTGCTTTACCTTATGTTTAATTAGAAACCATGCCTGTAGGATCTAACACCATTTTAGTTAGATCTAAAATCAGTTTAACTCATATTTGTAAGTTCTGAATCAGTTTGATTAACCAACCTACTCGTTTCTTCAACAACGTGTTAATCAATATCATTAGAAAGCATGCCTATAGGATTCAAATTGCCCGTTTAAAATTGTTTACAGTTTTACTGCATCAATGATTAGATACCATGCTCATAGGACATCACTATTATATGCCTAGGCAAGCTTGTAGGGCGACTAAAATTCTGCAAATTATAAATCTACGCCTTGTCATTTGTGACTGCTCATATTCAATAGGTCTAAAATCAGTAGGCAAACTAAACATGTCACGACCCATTTTCCATAATAGGTCATGATGGCGCCTAACACCATTGTCAGGCCAGCCAATGCGGAATGTGATTAAGTTCTCATTTTACTTTTGCCAAAGACAGTTATACTAAATTTTCGAATTTAAAGATAAGACCAGTAAAGATCATAAAGTGCTAAAATAGCGATACAACCCCCAAAATAAATGTCTACTACTGTGTGTGCCAGAACCTGGTGTCACAAGCTACGGGCGACTAGTAGAATATACACAAAAGAATAATACACTATCCTACTGTCTGAATCAGGATAGACAGAAACAAAAAGTACAAGAAAGGACTTCTTCGGCTGCCGATCGGCATGAAAGATAAGCAGCTCACCGTAGAAATCCCCAAGCGTGCTCACTGATGCGCACCAGGATGATGTCCAGATCCACCTGCCTCAAAATCCTGTACATTTAAGTACAGAAGCGTAGCATGAGTACATAAACCACATGTACTCAGTAAGTATCCCGTCTAATCTCGAAGAAGTGGAGACGAGAGGTCGACTTGATACTTGCTAAGGTCAAGATATTATAATAATAAAGTGAGATATACAGCATGAAGAATTTCCAATAACACAAGTTTAAGAGGAGAGTCATATTCATGTTCTTGACATAATTAAACTACCAGTTTTCCCTTTTTCATATTAAACAAGTGATCATGTCATGTCTAAATGTAAGCATATAAATCATGCACAATCATGCCGAGGTCGACGGCCCGCTCCAACAGAAAATAAATTGTGCACTGTCGAGGTTCGAGCGGCACGAACCATAGATGCATCTATTCTCACCAGGCGATCGGCCCGGTCCATAATCATCAAGAAAAATATCAGGGAAGCACATAAGGCTCAATTACATACAAGGGAATTCCTACCAAGACTCAACAAACTCATAAGTTAACTTTTCATTTCCTCAAGTCTCTAGCAAATCATAATTGATCATACTGGAAATTTAAAACAAGAAATATTCCCCAATTAGACATGACGTGGGTCCTAAACTACCCGAACAATCATCATTATAGTAGCTACGCACGGACTCTCGTCACCTAGTACGTACGTAGCCCCCGTACTTAACAACAATTACTCATTTATAATCCTATGGGGACAATTCTCTCTTACAAGGTTAGAAAGGAGACTCATCTCGCTCCAAAGTGCACTTCCAATGTCCAAGAACAAGCCCAAGTCCTTAATTCGAAGCCGAACAATCCCAAACTAATCAAACGAAGTAAGAACTAGTAAATAAAGGCTTACAAGGTCGAACTCTAACTATTTAGGCAATTTTCTAACCATTAACACTAGTTTCCTAAATTCCGACCCCGAGCCCACGTGCCTGGATTCCGAGATTTTTCAAAGGAAGTTGTTCTCTATCACCTAAGGATCACAAATATATGATTTCTAGTTCATTACATGGCAAATTTTATGATAAATTCTTATTTTTATTAAAACCCTAGGTCTAGCTCAAATCCTTGATTTTTACTAAATTTTTGGTGTTTAATCTACCTAATATACATGTATTTAAGCTAAGGATGAAGGGAAATTACTTACCTTACCAAGTTATGTGGAAACCCTCTCTTGGAAGAACCCAAATCGCCTAAGTGTAGAGTGAAAAATGAGAGAAATGAGTTTGAGTTCGTATTAAATGAACCCTTCTGCCCCCAGTTATTTTCGCATCTGCCGAAGTATTTCCGCTTCTGCGGAATTTGGCCGCTTCTGCGGCTTTTGGGATGCTCCACCGCTTCTGCGGTCTGGGGGCCGCATAGGCGGAACCGCTTCTGCGGTACCTGGGCCGCTTTTGCGGTTTCCCCTGGCCTGCCCCTTCTCTGCTTCTGCGATCTATTGACCGCATCTGCGGTCCCGCTTCTGCGGTCCAAGAACCGCAGATGCGGTTATGACAGAAGCAGCAAGCTTAAGTCATTTTCCAAATTCTAACTTCACTCGAGCCTTGCTCGTTTGACGCTCGGGGCTCCCGTGCCCCGCCCGAACATACCGACAAGTCTGAAATCACGAGGCGGACCTACTCGAACCCTCGAAACACTCAAAACAACGCTAAATCGAGGAATCAACCCCAAAACCAAGTGAATCAAATCATTGAACTTCAAGTTCTTAATTCTCCTCCAACGGGTCAAAACGCCCTTAAACTACTCGGATTGACACCAAATTTTATGAGTAAGTCTTAACTGATATTTCGGACTTGTACCAAGTTTCAGAATCGAATTCCGAACCCAATACCTAGGAAAACAATGATTTCTTAGTTTATTTAAACCTTTGAAACTTTAACTTAACAATTTCACATAAAAATTCATTACTCGGGCTAGGGACCTCGGAATTCGATTCCGGGCATACGTCCAGGTCCCATATTTTTGCACGGACCCTCAAAAATTATCAAATCACAATTCCGGGTCCGTTTCCCCAAAATGTTGACTGAAGTCAAACTTGGCCTTTTAAAAGAAACTTAAAGAAGCAACTAGACTTATTCTTGCTCAAAACTCTTCTAACTTTCGAACCACCCGTCCCCGCAAGTCATAAGTTGGCTAAAGCAAGTGCGGGAAGTCTTATTTAAGGGAACGGGGTTCAAAAATGCAAAACAACCGGTCGGGTCGTTACAAAACAGGTCTTTGACACTTTGGTCTTAACTCAATACTGCATATTCTCTGCTCACCTAGATATCCTGTTCTAGAGTTCCTGTTAAATATCTGAAAACTATTATTTGAGACGTGCACTTACTTGTTGTGTTTGTGGAGGTAAAATGTGAGCCTTTAATTGTTCTCTCTTTAATGCAGTCCTAATTGTTTTGGTTGACGCCTAGATTTTTCTCCTTTAAGTACCTTAGGATGGTCTAGAACTACCTAAATTATATGTCCTAAATACCTTCGGGGCCACAAAGAAGGGACGGGTAGTGCACGCATAGGATATCTTTTATGGTTGCTAGAACGCTTTAGGCTATGACCAAGGGGAGGGAATTGGGTAGTAAGGATATGATGACTGCGCGCTAATGCCACGTGTAGCCCCTCATTGAGGAGTGATTACCGGGCATTGTGTGGGTATGATCATGTAGGCTAACCAACCTAAGACCCCTCTTTCCGAATTCATATGTGTTTTAAATGAACTTCCTTTTCTTTACGTAGATATATGCAAATTGTTCAAACCTCTCCCTTGTTTCCATTACATGAATCATACTTGTGTTTAGAATGTGAAAACATGCCTTTATTTGCGAACATGTGTTGAAATTGTTTACTTATAAAATGACTAATTCACATAGTTTAAGTTCGGCCGGAACCCACCATTGTGGACCGCGAGGGGTGCCTAGCACCTTCTCCTCAAGGTTATTTCGAGCCCTTACCCTAATCTCTGGTGATGCAAACTAGTTACATGAGTTAACCTCTCTAGGTGCCCTAACGCACCATAATCCGTTAGGTAGCGACTCTTCAAATACCCAAATCCCAAAAGGGAAACTAGTTGTTCCCAATGAATGTCAAAACCCGGCTTCCGCGAAGGAAAAAGGGGGCGCGACAGCATGGCGACTCTGCTGGGGATATTTTTAGGCTCTTACCATAACGAACATACTTTTGTGAATTAGTCCAAGCATGCCTTATCCCGTACCCTTTTCCTTTATTTGAATATAACTGTCTATTTCTAAAGCATTTATGATTCTTTTATTCCTGAAACTGACTTATCTCTTTGTTTTTTATGTAACTGTCTTTCAATTATTTAAATACTGCATTTATTATTTTCTTACGCGTAAATACTTGACAACATGCTATTTATTGTTGCATAAATCATGCTCCACATCATATTCCACTCATGCATACTAAATCCTATAGCATCGCTTGATGAGTGGTTGTGCTCTTCAAATTTATTTCCTTTAAATTCGGAAAGGCTTATTTGCGATAAAACTAGTCGATCAGCGGTGCAGTCGACGATTCCGTGCCTTTTCCCCTCAAGTTGTCCGCTTGAGGGTACGAGTCTAGACCCCCATAGTAATCTTACTCTGATCGTAATTGTACATGCATCATGATCAAACCTAGTCGGATTAATATGTTTTCCACATAATAATCCTTTAGGACGAACCTTATCCAAAAGTCCACCGGGGTTTCCATAATCCCAACGGACACAATCATGTTATGTGCATTAATTTGGAGAACTAAATGCCAATATGCTAATCATGAATGTACAAATAGTCGAGTCTGATGGGGGAGAAGGGCCTAACCTTTTGTTTTGCAGAAAATGAGGCATGAAGTCCCCAGGTTCGGCATGGTTGGTAGCATACCTTCACTATTGCTAGATTGGTGGAGAGATCTTCCCTCAAGTCCGCCCGAATGCTGAAGGAAGCGAAGGAGGACATTTGGCTAGAGCTTACCTACTGTTGGGTCTGCGCGAGCTGGGGAACCTGTACGATGGAGTCAGGAAGATCGAATCTGGGGAAGGTCCTTCTGGGACAAAATAGGCTAGATTTATTTATTTTCCTAAAATGTAATAAGGCCAAATGCCAATAGTGACTTATTTTTTCTATTATCTTAGTGTCATCTTGGGATTCGTCTATTTTTCATATAATGAAATGAGGCATTTGCTGGCATCTAAAGTTCTCCAAATCTATTTGTCGCTAGGCCTACCTCGGGCACAACGAGGCTCCCAAATTAGGACACGAATTTACATTCCCGCAATATGTGTTTAAGTACTGCAAACACTTCAGAATCATTACTGACTTGGCTACCTTTTATTTTCTTTCTTTCTTTTTTATTATTCCCATTTGCCAAAAAGGTTGGTTCGCACATACTGGCATCATCACCATACCTAAAGGTCCTCAACATCCTCCTCTTCCAAGTGATACTAAAGGCAAAGGAAAAGTCAGAATACATGGACTGTAGTGCGATAATTGAGGAGGAGGAAGAAGGCCTCATTATTCAGACTGTGTAGAAGGGAGTTGTTCTCAGGAACTGGACCACCATACCATCCCGGGACCGTCGAGTCCCTGGGTAGCTTGGCAGATTTTATTTCTATAGCCATTCTAGGCATTTAAGATTTTCAGTAACTTTGTTTTAAAGACTTATTTGTTTCAAAATAAATGCTCGATTCATCGAGCTGTACTTGTCTGGATGTTTTTCAGTTTTAATCAAATGCATTGCTCTTTATTATTCATTATTATTTTCTACACTTTTTCTTTCTACAGCATTATTATTACTTTTCCTGATGAACTGATGACTGTGACATGTAATGAGGCAATGCCATATGAGGATAGTGATTCGGATGAAGAGGACAAGATACCCAAAGTAGTTGTCAGGGAGGTTGAAAACTTTGAGAATAAGCCTAAGTCCAACCTGGACGAAACCAAAGCAGTAAATTTGGGGAACGCCGAGACCGTCAAAGAGACTCGCATCAGCATTCACTTATCACCGACAGAGAATGAGGAGTACATTCATTTCTTAAAGGAATATGAGGACATTTTCGCATGGTCATATGATGACATGACCGATTTAATCACGTCCATAGTAGCTCACATGTTGCCTACTAATCCCATGTGTCCGCCAGTGAAGCAGAAACTCAGAAAGTTCAAGCCAGACATGAGCCTGATAATCAAGGAGGAAGTTACCAAGCGGATCTAAGCCAAAGTTCTCAGGGTTGTGGAGTATCCAACTTGGTTAGCCAACATTGTGCCAGTTCCGAATAAAGATGGGAAAGTCAGAGTATGTGTTGACTATCGAGATTTAAACAGAGCACTTCCCAAAGATGACTTTCCACTGCCAAGTATACGCATCCTGATCGATAATTGCGCCAAGCATGAACTCCAATCCTTTGTAGATTGCTTCGTGGGTTATCACCAGATCTGGATGGACGAAGAAGACGCAGAGAAAGCAGCTTTTATCACACCTTGGGGGTATACTGCTACAAGATGATGCCATTTGGTCTAAAGAATGCTGGGGCTACCTACATGAGAGCCATGACAACCATCTTTCACGATATTATACACAAGGAAATAAAGGTGTATGTGGACGACGTCATTATCAGATCCAAGAGGGCTGCAGATCACATAGCAAACTTGAGAAAGTTCTTTGACAGGTTGAGGAGGTACAACTTGAAACTGAACCCTGCCAAGTGTGCATTCGGGGTTCCCGCAGGAAAGTTATTGGGATTCATTGTCACCCGTCAAGGGATCGAGCTAGATCCGTCTAAAGTCAAGGCTATTCAGGAGTTACCGCCACCTAGGAGCAAAAAGGATGTGATGAGCTTCCTAGGACGTCTCAACTATATCAGTCGACTCATAGCACAGTCCACAGTCATATGTGAACCCATCTTTAAGATGCTGAGGAAAGATGCCGAGACAAGCTGGACCGAGGATTGTCAGAAAGCTTTTGACAAAATCAAGGAATACCTGTCCACACCACCAGTTCTGGTCCCGCCGGAACCAGGACGACCTCTGCTACTCTATTTATCTCTATTGGATGGAGCCTTCGGATGTGTTCTGGGACAACATGATGAGACAGGGAGAAAGGAGCAAGCCATATACTACTTGAGTAAGAAGTTCACACCTTACGAAGCACGGTACTCTCTGCTGGATTGCACTTGTTGTGCTTTGACCTGGACGGCCCAGAAGTTGAGGCATTACTTCTGTGCCTATACTGTTGACATCAAATTTTGTCCCTCATTTCTTTCAAATTACTTCTTTAAGCTTCTAATATCACTAATAATATAAGGTAGATGTTCTACTATATTTTTAATACAAACTATACCTATTTGTTATTATTAGTATTAAAAATATTATAGTTATATCTATTATTGTTATTATTATTACTCTTACTATTATTTCTAAAAAAACACATTTTTTTCTCTTTACATAATTAATTAATGATATTTTTGTGATGAAATTTTACTTAACAATTAGTGTAAGTTATTTTTTAAATTTAAATGCTAGCTTCCACAACTATTTTAAGTAACATTAAACAGTTTAACCAATAATATTATGTAGTATTGTATAATGTGGCTAATAAAATTATTTTAAATAGAAGCTCAAAGAAAGTACAAAGAAGAAGGAAATGTTCAGCAGTCCAAGCCAAAAGTCTGGCCCAAATCCGTCCACTATACTAGCCCAATCCAAAATTACCCTATTTTTGTATTCCAAAATATCTCCAATTAATTAGATTGAATACTTTACCTAAATCCCATCACTCTGAGCATTTGTCTTGACTCCCCTTTACCGTTTCAGAAGACCTTTCCCTTCTCCTCTCCCCTCTCTCTTTGTTCTCTACCAAATTTCACAAGACTCAAAACAAAGTTAAATCTGCACTTTTCACTTTTGCCATTTTTATGCAAGAAAGCTTAGGATTCTTCACACAAGTTTCTGATCTCCCCAGCTTTTCTTCACCCCTTTGAAAATCAGAACAGCTCTTTGACCATTTTGAAGATGTAAAATCCTGCCCAAATCAGCCCTTGAAGAACCCTAGAATCTCTCTATAAATACTTGAAATCCAAACTAGTTTAAGATCAAGCTTCAACCACCATTCTACTCAAAAAATAGAGAAATTTTAGCTTTCTTTCTTACTTCTCCGTCTCTGTTTGTTCCTGGCAATACTTGGCATTTTTCGGCGATTTATTGCCTTCCGGGTTAGTGAATTCAAGGCCTGAGATAGTCCCATGAAGATGCCCCAGTTCACTGCACCGCAAAAGGTCAGTTTCCTTCTAAATTTTAATCTTTCAGTATTTTGTTTAGATGTAAAATGTGTCAATTTGTTCTAGTAGAAATCATGTGAGTTTTCCCCTTTAATTGGCTATAGAAAATTGTCTTTGATAATGTTCATATAACAGAATGGTGCGCATAGCGTTTTGCTTTTCCTATTCATCTATTTCTCGCTTGATCAAACAAGTGTAGCTTTTGGATCTGATTTTCTTTTAATACCATCGTGGTTCAAGGTGATCTTTCAAAGTTGGCACCAAGACCTTTGAAGAGAAAGCGTGAAGCTAAACAAGATGATTGACTAGAGCTTTTCATCACTAGTATTTTGCCCGCCCTTTCATAATTGACTCTGTTTCATGTACTTTTGCTAAACTTTTGTATGAACTACATTTTGACCCGATTCTCATTTAAGAGGGGATACGTAGGCAACCCTATGGGTTCGGTCTCAACATAATAAAATTTTTATTTTCCCCCAAAAGCCAAAACCAGGGCAGATTTTGCAGAAGGATACTCATCATTCGGCAAAGCAGAAAATAAAATTCCGAGCTACATATTTGTTACAAGCGCAACAGCAAATTTCCAGAATGCCATAGCAACAAGTTGTAGATTCAAAGCCAAAACTTTGACGTTCAATGCAAGGCAACCACTTTATTTTATACTAATGAATTTTCTTTGAGTAAAGCAGGGGCACGCTCTAGCCATTCTCGATCAAGACCATCTGCATGATAATCCAAAGCTCAGCATCAAGCCAAAATTGCAAAACTCTGGAGAGGATGAAGCTAAGCCAACATGAATCAAATTTTGTAAGTCACAATTTTTCTTTGAGTGCAGGAATTTAATAGTGGATAATTTCAGCTTGAAGATCTGACAAGCGTCGGCATTTCATCATGAATATTCGCTAGTACAAAGGAATTGCATCAAGCTCTTTACACCATACAATTTGCTATTTCAAAGACATTACACCACGCTCTCCGCATCGCACCTTGAATACTCGAAGGCAATGCACCAGGCATCGCACCAAGCTCTTCACACTGCACTAATCTTGTAATTTAAATCAAGCATCGCATTTAGGCTTGTCCGCCTTTAATAGGACATTTAGGCTCGTCCGCCTTTAATACGAAATTTTAGGCACATTTGCCTTTAATTAAATATTTAGGCTTGTCATCCTTCGAAAGGACATTTAGGCTCGTCCGCCTTTAATATGACATTTGGGCACAATTGCTTTTAATTAAATATTTAGGCTTATACTCCTTTAATTGGATATTTATGCACATTTATCATTTAGGCTCGTTTGCCTTTAATAGGACAGTTATGCACATTTATTTTTAATTGAATATTTAGGCTCATCCGCCTTAATAGGATATTTAGGCATATCCCCCATTAATTGGAATTTTTAAGCACGCTTGCCTTTATGATATTTAGGCTTGCCCGCCTTTAATTGGATTCTTAAGCACGTTTGCTTATTAATATGGTATTTGGGATTGTCCGCCTTTAACAGGACATTTATGCATTAAATATTTAGGCTTATCCGCCATTAATTGGATTTTTAAGCACGTTTACCTATTAATATGGTATTTAGGCTTGTCCGCCTTTAACAGGACATTTATGCATTAAATATTTAGGCTTATCCGCCTTTAATTGGATTTTTAAGCACGTTTGCCTATTAATATGGTATTTAGGCTTGTCCGCCTTTAACAAGACATTTATGCATTAAATATTTAGGCTTATCCACCTTTAATTGGATTTTAAGCACATTTGCCTTTAATATGGTATTTAGGCTTGTCTGCCTTTAACAGGACATTTATGCATTAAATATTTAGCCTTATCCGCCTTCAATTGGATTTTTGTGATGACCCAAAAGGTCATCACTTGTTTTTAAATTAAATTCTGCATTTCGAGGCCTTAAAAACCTCTTTCAGCATCACCTCGATTTGGATGCGCAGTCCGGGCACATAGCCGGAAAGTCTATATGTGAAAATCTATAAAAATGATAAAATTTGGCTTTAAAAATGAATAAAGTTGACTTCAGTCAACATTTTGGATAAACGGACCCGAACCCATGATTTGATGGTCCCGGAGGGTCCGTAGGAAAATATGGGACTTGGACGTATACCCGGAATCGAATTCCGAGGTCCCAAGCTCGAGAAATGAATTTTTAAAGAACATTATTTTCTGAAATTAATTATGAGATTTCGAAATGAATTGTGATTAGAACTTGATGGTATCGGGCCCGTATTTTGGTTATGGCGCCCGGTATAGGTCTTATATGTGATTAAAGATAAGTCTGTGAAATTTTGTCAGAAACGGGCTTGAAACGACGTGAAGCGGATTGTTTTTGAGAAAATTGGAAATTTGAAGTTCTTAAGAAAATTTCATGATTTTGATGCTAAATTCATAGTTTTTGATGTTATTTTAGTGATTTGAATGCACGAGCAAGCCCGTATGATGTTGTTAGGTTGGTGTGCATGTTTGGTTTGGAGCCCCGAGGGCTCGGGTTAGTTTTGGATAGGCCACGGGGTGGATTTTAGACTTGGAAATTTTAGGTTTTATTGCTGGTGTGATCAGGCCTGCAGGCTTCGCATTTGCGAATGCGATATCACAAATGCGAGGGCTTGGTTGCAAATGCAAACCAGCCCAGGCCTGCCCTTCCTCGCAAATGCGAGATGTTTCCTCGCAATACCGGCCTCGCGAATGCGAGTGTCCCTTCGCAAATTCGAGTCTGCTTGTAATGCTTGAGGCCGCAAATGCGACCTATGTGTCGCAAATGCGAAGTCGCAAATGCGACATTCCTATTCGCAAATGCGAAAGTCCAAATTCTCTGAAGGGTTCGCAATTGCGAACCCCTGTTCGCATTTCCCATATCTGCAACCTGCAACTTTTTATACTTAGCTGAAAATCAACCATTTTTCACATCTTTTCAAAACACAAACTCCCTAGGGCGATTTTTCAAGAAAAAATCTTCTTTCAAATCGATTGTAAGTCACTTTTAACTCGTTTCCTTCGATCATTAACATCTTTAAAATGATTTCAACTCAAAATCAAAGATTTTCATTGGGAAATTGGGTGTTTTGGGTGTGAGCACGTGATTTTTTCCCTAAGCAAATTATCCCAAAAGTTTCAAATAAAATGATTCTACAATTTTTTTTTGTAGGTTTTGTTGAATTTGGTGTTAATTGATTGCATGATAATTCATATTACAAAAATACGCATTTGCATTTAGGAATTTAATCTCACATTTTTAGGTATGGATTTGTTTAGAATAAAAATTAAAGAAAATCACAAAAATAGTTTCTTTGCATTTTTAATTGTTAACTGTTGCATTTATCTTTTAAGTAGAATTTTAAGTAATTTTAGGATTTGAATAGTGTAATCTCGAATTATATTAAGTATTGGTTTAATTTTTTTTTACATGTTATAGAATCAGAAAAAATGCAAGATAAAAATACAAAAATATAAAATAAAATACAAAAGCAAAAGCAATAAAAGAAAACAAAATGAATTAATAAAAAGGGAATTAGGCTAGTTGAATTGGGCCAAATTTGGTTTAAGTCCAAACGACCCCACTCCAATTTGCTTCAGCCCAGACCAATTTGGCCCGGTCCGTCTCCCCACCCGGTCCAGTCCCCAGGTTATCAATCCGTTTTGGCGTCGAGCAATCTCAACCGTCCATCACCCTCATCCAACGGCCCTTGATCAAAGTTGGACTTTAAATATAAGTGTCCAAAATAATACCAAACCCTAAAGACCAAATATTTCTTCCTCGTACCCCCCCCTCTTTGTAACGCCGGCCACCGGATCCACCCTAACTCCACCCTGCTCCGCCCTAGCGCCGCTGGCCGGAAATCGCCGCTGGCGGCGGAGATGCTCCGATGGCCCCCAAAATTTCACACCATACTCTCCTTCACCTCGTCTTTCCAACCCCCATATCCATGTCCCTCGAATCCCAACCCAACTCCTCGAATATTCAATCTAAGTTTTCAGGCCAAGTCACAAACTCACCCAAACCGGCCCAAATTCATACTATATGTTCCTCATCCCTCCCTCATCATTAATCCATACCTAGAAACCCTCGAATCTGCCCGGAATTTTACAAATTCTAAATCCCAATTCCGGCAGAACCCTAACTCAGAAATCTTGGGGATTTTGGACCGTAATATCCCTAATCACGTGTTTTCTTTTGAAAACACACGATTAGGGATGTTACGTGTCAAGAATCCTGGAGGATTCAAACAACAATGGCTGGCCAGAGTTCGTTCCATAATCAGTAAGCCTTCTTGTTCTTTTCTTTTCTGATTTTTGAGTTTTCTTTGACTTGTTTGTTTAGCTTCAATTAGGGTATTTTTTTCCTGCATGATACTTAAATTAGGGCTATAGGGTTTCAATTTAACTGTTGTTTGGATAATTTGTTTTGATTCTGGTTAGTTTTCGATTATGTTAATTGTTACCTGTTGATCAAAATTCTGACAGATTAGTTTCATGATTAGTTGTGTTTAATAATGATTTAATAGTTTTAATTTTCTTGTTAGTTTAGATCATTTGAATTTTAATAATTGATATTAGCTAGGGTTAATTAGTTCAATTGGAAATTGGTTAATTAGGGTTTTTCTTTAGATTACTATTTAAGCCTTAATAAATTTAGGTTTCAGGATAAATTGGTTAAGTGCAATTGATTAAAACATGTTGGTAATTCTAGGAGAGGTTTGAGAGTATTTCAGGGATTGAAAATGGCATGTTTTGCCAAATTGGTAATTTTAGAACCAAGATAAGGGTAGTATAGGTATTGTACGATTAAAAGAACACCCTAGGGATTTCTAGAATAGGACTTTAGTGTAGATTTTAGCAAACTTAGGGTAGTGACTTGAGAAACAAGTCAGAAATTGAAGGTTTAATAGGTGAATTATGAAATTAAAAGGGGGAAAAATGTGTGAAAGCTTCCAGAATAATCTGCCCCACTCCTTGCCTATAAAAGGCACCCCTAATGCCTTCTTGAACAAGGGTTTTTGAACCCCAAAATTCCCCCCACCCCCCAAAGCTCTCTCTCTAGATCTGATCTAAAGTTTGAATTCAAAATTTCTTTCTAGCTGTAGTTCTATACAGAAAACCAAAAAAAAAGACAAATTCAGTAAAAATCCAAAAAAAAGAAGAGCATAAAACCACAAATAGATACTGTTACATTGATTTTAAGATCAAAAATAGTTCAAATCTCTCTATTTCTGTTCTATACTTAGTTGTTCAGAGCATCTGAAGGTGTTAGGGTTCATTTGGAGTGAGTTTTGGTCGTTTCGATTGCTGAAGAAGTTCTGTAGGTCCTGGATCAAATTTTGATTGCATTTGAGTGTGTTCAAGTAATATTATGGTCAATCGTTTGGGTTTTGCTTGGTTTCGAACTTTTCCTTGGTCATTGAATTGGTTCCTGGCTGGTTGATTTCAGCGCGTAGCTGTTGTTGGTGACTTGCTCTTCTTCTTCTCATTTCCAAATTCCAGGTACACATTCACTATGATCTGGAAGCTTGATTCCTGCGTATGAACGATTTGGGGAAATCAATGAAGAAGAATTGTTATTGGTCACTTGAGATTTTTTAGAATCATTGATTAGCCTTTAAATTTAGCTTAGCTATTCATGCTCAAGTATAACTGGAACAATTGTTTGGACTGTTTAATTTGAATTGAAAACTGTACGAACTGTTGGACTGTGATTGTTCATATTAGTTAGTTGTAGCCTTTTGTGATTGTTCACGTTAAATCATAGTTTAACAGTATTCGAAATAGTATTTTAGAATTAGCAAAGGATAAGTGTCAAATTAGTTCCTTGAATCTGGTAGTTCATTTCAGTAAATACCTTAATAGGATCAATACTTTATAATAACAAATACCTGTGATTACCTACAAGCCTGGGTATAAACTATAATTAAAACAGGGTTCTACTGATTAGTTATAAGTTATTGAAGGCATTTAGTGTAGCTTGAAACAAATTCAGCGTGTCTCACTTCTAATTGAATTTAGTTTTGTTTGATATAAGGCCAGTGGCCTGATCTCCACGGTTTGAGCTTCAGCTCATTTGACACAGGCCCAGATTCAAAGGTAATGCCCTTTGTGTCTAAATCCGGGACAAGCAAGCAGTCCAATTGTGACAATAATACGAGGTTGGGCCTGCTTTCAGGCTAGGCTGATTTTGAGATTGGCAATGTTTCAATTTTGGTCTGACTACAAGGCCCGTTTTTTTTCTGAAAGTATAATAGCTCAACAATAATTAATTAGGGGTTTTTTTTTATTTTTAAAGACACAGTGAGGAGAAAACTATAGATTACATTAGGATTGCCTTTTAAAAATAAAATGAGAAGAGCCTCGCCAAATAAAAGTGCAAAACTGCGGGGCCCTCAATAAATGCTATATAAAATACTTAGACTTCGGGACGGGCCGTTTAGCGAATTTTACGGTCTTCCCCAAAGATAATAAACGCGTGGTTGTTTTAGGCGCGTATTTTAATAGAATTACCTTCTTAAATACGGGTGCACATTGATGTGACCCAAATCCAAATCTCAACGGAGTCGAAATGTGTTGACAACCACGGGTGCACTGGTGCGACGTGGTTCGAGACGCATTTTCACGATGTTGCAATTCTTATTAAAAATAAAAATAAAAGCGGTTTATTAATAAAAGGCACATAGGTTAGAACATGTTTTAAAATCAGATAAAACCAAATACAACAGTTGAGCGACCGTGCTAGAACCACGGAATCCGGAATGCCTAACACCTTCTCCCGGGTTAACAGAATTCCTTACTCGGATTTCTGGTTCGCGGACTGTTAACAGAGTCATAATCTCCTCGGTTCGGGATTCAACCGGTGACTTGGGACACCATTAATCTCCCAAGTGGCGACTCTGAATATTAATAATAAATCCTGTTCCGATTGTCCTTTAATTGGAAAAACTCCTTTATGCCCTTGCGGGTGTAGGAAAAAGGAGGTGTGATAGCTCTGGCGACTCTGCTGGGGAATAAGAACCCAGAATCTCTGGTTCAGGGTTCAGAATTCGAGCTTAGAATAATTGTTGTATTTGGTTATATCTGATTTTCCTACATGTTTCATGCTTAATGTGCCAAATGTTTACCGCTTTGATATTATCTGAACTGTATATAAACTGTGCCAAAACCCTTCTCTTCTCACCTCCGGGGATGTGCTCACTGGTTGAGACTCCCTATTCTGTTAGTGTCAATACCTTGAAATAAGAAAGAGCCCGGACAAGTTACTAAGCCGGATGGCCTTTTGGTTCCCGGTACGTAGCCCCCTCCTCGACTCGAGTTGTCCACTCCGGTACACAGTCTAGAACCCATACCCAGGTTTTGAACCTAGAATAACTTGACCTCATGTCGGATCCCCAGTAGGAACGCTTATCTACATCACGTGCATTTTGACTTAGGGGACTCAACACAGGGGTTGGGTCCGTCTAGGACATGTGTACCCGGAATAATGGACCATCCTGATGCATCCTACTTGTGCATTTATCTGTTTTGGAATTGCATGCTGACCGGCTTTGAATATCTGGGAAAATTTGGAAAAAACAAAAAGAGAAAAAGAGAAAATAGCAGTGTAGAGGGTTAATTACCTATATTAGAAAAAAAAAACCAATGTCCAAGTAGTGCCGAAATGCTGCCGGATTTTTGAGAAAATGAAAGCAAAAGAAGAAAAGTAGTTTTTTTTAGTTTGTTTTGTTTGCCAATGGAAAAGAAAAAAAAGAGTTTTATTTTCAAATTAGTTATCTGCCACTAAAAAGAAAATATAAAAAGAGTCTTGCTTTCAGAAATAGTGAATTTGCCAACAAAAAACAAAAAAGAGTCTTATTTTCAAAAATAGTTAGTTTTATTTGCCCGAACTACGCTGGTTTGATTCTCACCAAGTGTGAGATACGTAAGCAACCCTCATCGGGTCCAACCACCCCTTTTGCAAAATAGCCAAAATGTCAACTTTTATTTTTTGTCATAAATAAATCAGGTGACGCCGTTTTGTCAAAATAGCCGAATGTCCCCAAAAGGGCGCCGGAAGGCTGTTTATGCAAAAACGGCTATCTTGAGTCTTTTCCCAACGGTTAGCGGGTACAGCCTTAAAGTCTTCTCCTTGAAGTGTTGAAAGGCCGTATTGGCAAAGCTGGGCTTTATTTTTGGAAATTAGAATTGAAAATAGTGTCTTTTCCTTTAGGTCATGAATAAGTGATTAATTCACCTTAATAAATGTGCAGGATGAGCACGACTCAAAATGAACTATTTTCAATCATGCATAAAATCCCTTTGGAGTTACGTCTGTGGTGGAACGATTTAGGCGGAGAAGGGCAAGATGAAGTCAAGAAACATTTGAATGGGCTTACCGGTTTGCTAGATATTGTGCCTCGGGGAGATATTATCAGAGCATTGGTTACATGTTGGGACCCAGCACATAACGTGTTCCATTTTTCGGACTTTGAGCTTACCTCGACATTAGAGGAAATAGCTGGATACATTGGGAAAGATGAGGTTCCTTTTGAGGCACAAATATTTGGTTGCCCCCAAAGTTGTAGCCGTGCACAGATTTCTAGACTCTTTGAAGATAGTCAGAACCGTCCATAACACAGATCTGGCAAATGGCTTTTGTACTCTAAACTTCATATATCATCGATATGGCCACATCGGGGGGGTTCAACAACCCAGAAAGCAAGATATGTAGCAAAGGAAATCGCCAGAAGTGGGAGGAGCATCGACGTTTCGCTTTTATGGTGGTTTTCCTGGGGCTTTTAGTATTTCCAAGGAAGGACGGGAACATTGACATAAAAATAGCTGGGGTCGTCAGCACGTTAATGACTCAAGCCAAAAGTACTCTTGCACCTATGATATTGGTCGACATCTTCCGTGCTCTTACAGCCTGCAAGGCCGGGGAAGCTTTCTTCGAGGGTTGCAGTCTATTGTTACAAATGTGGATGATCGAGCATCTGTGTCATCGTCCTCAGTTCTTGAGCTACGGGTCTCCAGAGAAAACATGCATAGAAGAGTTTTACACAAGGATTAAAGGGGTCAAATTGCCAGAAGGATTCACGGGTTGGACAACATATTTTCGGTCCCTCACTGCTAGCCAAATAGAGTGGACACTTGGATGGTTACCCGTTGATGAAATCGTATATATGCCGGCAGCCCGACCACATTTCCTTCTGATGGGGCTTAGAAGCATTCAGCCTTACGCCCCGTATCGAGTGTTGAGACAGCTGGGGAGATGCCAGATAGTACCCAAGGATGATGATCTTAGTTTGCAAGTGGTTGAGATTGGCCCTGATGGCCAGTTTCCTGAAGCAATGGTCCGCCAAGTCTGGAGCGAATGTCAATATTTGGCGGCAAATACTTGTGTTCGGGATCGAGCCAAAGGAGAAGTGTCACCTGATTATCAGGCTTGGTATAGAAGGGACGTTGCATTCGGAAGACCGGCCAAAAGACCTCACATCCAGGAATTTGTTGAATCATCACAAGAACAGTGGGCTTGGTTAGCTAAAGAAAATGAGTACAGGGCCCGCATAGGAGCATTGGAAAAACAGGTCCAAGACCTCCGATTTGAAAATAGCTTGCAAGCCGCGGCTGACGAAGGTGAGAGAAAACAATTGGCCAAAGAGAATGAAGCCTTACGAGCCCAAATCCAAAAGATGAAGTTAGAGGCCGACAACCCTGTCAGAAGTGCCAAAGATACAAAGCTTATAGAAAATCTAAGGCAAAAAGTAAATGACTACAGTTTTGACCTCAACAAAGCGGAAAAGGAATTAGCTGGGGTTCGGAAACAATTGGCTAAAAACGCGGAAGAACGGGCCCGCATGGTTAAACAGTTGAAAGAAGAATACGACAATGAGGTCACAGGATTAAAGAAAAAGGTCATTGCCACAGAGAACCGAATGATCAAACAGGCAAAAGAATTCAAAGTCGAAAGAGAGCATTGCTACATGGCATTGGCACAGTTAGAAATGGACTTGCAACAACTCCGGGAACAAAGCCAGGCGGCTGAGCAGACTTTGGAGGCTAGGGCCCAACAGATAGGGCGGTTGCTTCAAGAGAAAGGAAGAATCCGAGAGAGAATCTTAACCGTTGCTCATTCCATTACTAGGAAATGTCAAATGTGCGAGAACATGACCCGTACCACCTTCTTGGCATCAGTGATGATATTTGTGAAGCAGATAATGAACGACCTGGACAGACTTCAAGGGGAACTTGCATATAGGCCCGCGGCGAGACCGAATGATGTCCCGCGGGCACCAGGAGCTTTAATGTATTCGTAATTGTCTTTGAGTCTGCACTCTTTCTTCTACTAAAAAAAAAAAAAGTTTGTCTTTCGAGTCTGTATTTCCCGTTTTTTCCGGGGTTAGGTCATTTGGGTTTGTATTTCTTTTTACCAGAGTCTGTATCTCCTTTTCGTTAAAAGACAGTCAGTTGATTGAGTCTGTATTTTGTTTGAATTAGAATAGGGATGATGGAGTTTGTAGTTCTTAGAGTCTGTTAGTTGTTTTGAGTCTTTGTAATAGACAAATTTGCTATCAATAAAATTGAAATTGCCAAAAATATCCTGCTCCTACTTTGCATTTATTTTTCACGAACTACGCTTGGTCTGATTCACGCAGGGTCGTGATACGTAGGCAATCTCCATAGGATTCGACCGTTTCTAAATAATAAAAGGGAAAACCAGAAAGGAATGATACAAACAGGGGAAAAACCAAAGGAAAGAGAACCAAAAGAGGGAGAGCAAAACAAAGTGAAAAGGAAAAGATAAGAGTGGGAACTAATTGGCAAGAAAAGAAATGGAAAGCCGGGATGACGCATGTGAATGAACAAAGACATAATAGAAACGGTTGACTGCTTAGGTGCATCCACCCATCAATGTGCGGTTATCTATTTGTTAATGCCCTAACCGCTAACAAAGTTGTTGTTGATGAGTCCAGGCAAGTGATTAAGCTGACTGGCATTCTGGCAACCCATCCTTACAACACCCGCTCCAAGGACAAGTCAAACATGGTCAATCAGGATTTAGAAGCAAACATTGTCGATCCATCCAGAGAGGAGGAGGTAGTGGACGTTAATACAATGAGGGAGGAGATGTATAAACTGAAGCAACAAATGGCCGAGATGTACCAGGCCTGGTCGAAGGGACATCCACCACCAGCCTATCCTGCTAACCCCACTTACCTCCCACCCCCAGCTCAGCCTCAAGACCCTCCCACAGTGAACTCATCTCCTGCTTTCCCTACTTACCAGCAGTACTACGGAACCACCTCTCAAACACCACCACCCCCACCACCCAAACAAATTCCATGTCCTCCACCACCAATTGCTCCAGTGTTCGTGGCTCCCCCACCTGCCACGCTACACAGGTCATCTAGTGAACCCGTGTTCCAAACTCATGATAACCAGTACTACCCACCCGAAGCCACTTTCAAACCCCCAGAACCATACCCTTACACTCCCCGCCTTGATCTCTCAGCTGAAGAAGAAAAGCCTCCCAAAAACCCTGAGCAAGATGAAATGATCTGGAAGGTCAAGAGCCTAGAACAGTCATTCCGAAATATGCAGGGACTCGAAGGACAAGTGAGTGTAGCCTACAAGGACCTGTTCCTGTTCCCTGACGTCCAGTTGCCAGCAAGATTCAAGTTACCCAAGTTTGACTTATATGATGGCCATGGTGATCCGGTGGCCCACTTAAGGGGATTCTGCAGCAAGATGAGAGGAGCTGGGGGGAAAGATGAGCAATTAATGGCTTACTTTAGTCAAAGTCTAAGTGGAGCAGCATTGGAGTGGTACACACGACAGGACCATGCCCGATGGTACACCTGGGATGACCTGGCTCAAGCATTTGCATGTCATTTTCAGTACAATCTCGAAATTGTCCCGGACCGTCTGTCACTGACTAAAATCGAGAAGAAGCCCGGAGAAAGCTTTAGAGAGTATGGTTTCCGTTGGAGAGAGCAGGCAGCAAGAGTCGATCCTCCAATGAAAGAGAATGAGATGGTTGATTATTTCCTTCAGGCTTTGGAGCCAACCTATTATGGTCATCTGGTGTCTGCAGTGGGGAAAACTTTCAATGAGGTCGTGAAAATGGGAAGTATGGTGGAAGAGGGTCTCAAGTCTAACAAGATTATGAGCTATCAGCACTCAAAGCAACTACTCAAGCTATTCAAAGCGGCACCGGAGGTGTATTGGGAAAGAAGAAGAAAAAAGAGGTGGCACTAGTGGAATCAAGAGCTTGGTCCAGGGGTCCGTCATCATATTATCACCAACCTCGCCCTCACCCCCAAACTTACCCACATACCCCATATGGCCCACCTCAGCATTACTACTCACCTCCCGCCCCCCATTTCTCTGTCCACCATGCCCAGACATACCCCCAACCTCCTACCCATGCACAATGGCGCGCACCCACTCCCCAAAATACTTACTCATCTCAAACGCCTACCCATCCCCAAGAACCAACAGAAATTCCGTTGGAACCGGTTTCCGACCCAATTCCGCACTTAAGTATGATAGGTTGCAGAAGAAGAAGACTTTCACTCCTCTGGGTGAATCTTACACTAGCCTGTACCACAGACTAAGACAGTTGGGCATGTTGAACCCGATCGAACCCAAATCGCCAAACCCTCCCCCAAGGAACCTAGACCATTCAGTAAACTGTGAGTATTGCTCAGGAGCGCCCGGACATGACACGGAGAAATGTTGGCATCTGAAAACTGCCA
Source organism: Nicotiana attenuata (assembly GCF_001879085.1). NCBI lineage: Eukaryota > Viridiplantae > Streptophyta > Magnoliopsida > Solanales > Solanaceae > Nicotiana > Nicotiana attenuata. Next base: position 159,462 of record NW_017671546.1, on the reverse strand, counting down.
TTCAGGAACTTATTGATACACGGAGAATTGAGGTGCAGGCTCCGAAGACTCCCAACATCACGCAGAATCCATTACCAATTCATCATGAGGCTCACATGATTGAGTTAGTGCAGAAGGGAGAATACAAGAAGCCGTCGCAAACTGTGATGATGATTAAGGCAAGTGAAAATAAAGCAAATGAGAAATTGATTGGCGGGAAAGCATTGGTCGCAGTGGAACGGACAATCAGTGAACCAGTGATGATAGTAAAACCAGAACCTGTTAAAGTGACAATACCGGGAGCAGTTGTTAAGCCTGTGTTGATTGTAAAAGGCGCTCGAACAGTACCAGTTATCATTAAACCAGTGACTCAGCTGCCTGTGGTTAGTGAAAAAGCTGTCCCGTGGAATTATGACAGGGTGACTGTGATGTACCAAGGAAAGGAAGTTAAAGAAGAAGTGTGCGAAACTCATGGGTTGACTAGATCAGGGAGGTGCTTTGCCCCTGAAGAATTGAGAAAGGTTAAAGCAGCTAAAGACAATCCGGCACCGGTAAAAGGGCTGTTACTGAAGAAGAAGCTGAAGAGTTTTTGAAAAAGATGAAGGCACAAGACTATTCGATCGTGGAACAATTGAGAAAAACCCCGGCACAGATCTCATTATTGTCTTTATTGATCTATTCGGATGAACACCGCCGGGCGTTGATGAAGATTCTAAACGAAGCCCATGTGCCAGATAAAATCACTGTGAATCATCTTGAGAAGATTGCAAACAAAATTTTCGAGGTTAGCAGGGTAACGTTTTCTGATGATGAGTTGCCATTGGAAGGAACTGAACATAATAGAGCCCTTTACCTTACAGTGAAGTGTGAAGATTCCGTGGTGACTTGGGTGTTAATTGATAATGGGTCTAGTGCAAACATTTGCCCTCTCTCTACTCTAGAAAAATTGAAAGTTGACAGTGAAAGAATTCATAAAAATAGCATCTGTGTACGGGGATTTGATGGCGGAGGGAAAGACACAGTGGGAGATATTGTGCTGGAGTTAACAATAGGACCTGTGGAATTCACTATGGAGTTTCAAGTGCTCGATGTTAGTGTTTCCTACAATCTTTTATTGGGACG
>NW_017671546.1:131522-156093 GCF_001879085.1 Nicotiana attenuata | reverse complement strand
GCGCAGAAGTTGAAACATTACTTGTCAGCATATACCACCTATCTCATCTCTCGGTTGGACCCGTTGAAGTACATTTTTCAGAAGCCCATGCCCACAGGGAGGCTGGCGAAATGGCAAATCTTGCTTACGGAGTTCGATATTGTCTACGTGACTCGGACTGCAATGAAAGCACAAGCTCTGGCTGATCATCTAGCTGAGAATCCAGTTGATGATGAATATGAGCCTTTGAAAACATACTTCCCGGACGAGGAGATAATGCATGTCGAAGAGTTAGAACAAGTCGGGAAGCCTGGATGGAAATTGTTCTTTGATGGAGCTGCCAATGCCAAGGGTGTCGAGATTGGAGCAGTACTGATTTCTGAGACGGGGCAACACTACCCTGTCACTGCTCAACTCTGTTTCTATTGCACCAATAACATGGCTGAATACGAAGCATGTATCCTGGGATTGAGATTGGCTATAGACATGGGTGTCTAGGAAATCTTGGTCATGGGTGACTCGGATCTTCTGGTACACCAGATTCAGGGTGAATGGGAGACACGAGATTTGAAGCTCATACCGTATCAGCAGTGTTTGTATGAACTTTGTCAACGGTTTCAATCAATAGACTTCAAGCATATCCCAAGGATCCACAATGAGGTTGCCGACGCTTTGGCCACTTTGGCGTCAATGTTGCATCATCCAGACAAGGCTTATGTGGATCCGTTACAGATTCAGGTCCGAGATCAGCATGCCTATTGTAATGTGGTGGAAGAAGAGCTTGATGGTGAGCCATGGTTCCATGATATCAAAGAATATCTTCGGATGGGAGTATACCCGGCACAAGCTACATGGGATCAAAAGAGAGCAATTCGACGCTTGGCAAGCGGATTTTTCTTCAGTGGAGGAGTGTTGTACAAGAGAACTCTAGATCTTGGGTTGTTGAGATGCATGGATGCCAAACAGGCTACAGTTATCATGGCTGAGGTACATGCGGGAGTTTGCGGACCTCATATGAGTGGATATATATTGGCAAAGAAGATTCTCCGAGTAGGTTATTATTGGCTTACTATGGAACGGGATTGCATCAGTTTCGTGCGCAAATGTCATCAATGTCAGGTACATGGAGATTTGATTCATTCTCCCCCATCTGAATTGCATACAATGTCAGCACCATGGCCGTTCGTTGCTTGGGGAATGGATGTCATTAGACCGATCGAGCCAACAGCATCAAATGGGCACAGGTTCATTCTGGTAGCCATTGATTATTTCACTAAATGGGTGGAGGCAAAAACTTTCAAATCTGTGACCAAGAAGGCAGTAGTCGATTTCGTGCATTCGAATATCATATGCCGGTTTGGGATCCCGAAGGTAATCATCACAGATAATGGTGCCAATCTCAATAGTCATTTGATGGCCGAGACATGCCGGCAGTTTAAGATCACGCACCGCAATTCCACCCCATATCGTCCTAAGGCAAATGGGGCAGTCGAAGCAGCTAACAAGAACATCAAGAAAATACTTCGGAAAATAGTAGAAGGGTCAAGGCAATGGCATGAAAAACTACATTTTGCCTTGTTAGGCTATCGCACTACTGTCCGCACTTCAGTAGTTGCGACTCCCTATTTATTGGTGTATGGAACCGAAGCAGTAATACCCACAGAGGTTGAAATCCCGTCCCTCCGGATCATCGCCGAGGCGGATTGATGATGTTGAATGGGTTAAAACCCGCTTGGAACAACTAAGTTTGATTGATGAGAAGAGATTGGCAGCAGTGTGTCACGGTCAGTTGTACCAACAGAGAATGGCAAGAGCATATAACAAGAAAGTGCGTCCGCGGAAGTTTGAAGTAGGGCAGTTGCTGTTGAGACGTATCCTACCTTATTGGGCTGAGGCAAAAGGAAAGTTCGCCCCAAACTGGCAGGGGCCATTTGTTGTAACCAGAGTTTTGTCCAATGGCGCTTCATATCTAACCGATGTGGAAGGAAAATGTGTAGAAATGGCTATCAACTCTGATGCAGTCAAGAGATATTATGTATGATTTCTTTATCTTTGCGTACCTGATTGTATCTGGCATGTTTTGAGATTGAAATGATGAAGGCATTTTGTTCTGCTATCAAAACACTTTATCCTTTGTTATCCCTTTGAGCTTTATTATATTTTCTTTCGTATCCCTCTTTCGGAATCAACAACAAAACTCGAGAATTGAACGGGGAAATCGAGTGGAGAAAATAAGAAAAGAAAAGAAAAGAAAGAAACGAAAAGAAAAAGAAAAAATAAGAAAAGAAAAGAAAAGAAAGAAACGAAAAGAAAAAGAAAAGAAAAGAAAATAAAGAAAAGACAAGAAAAAGAAAAGAAAAGAGAAAAAGAAAAGAAAAAAAAAAGAAAAGAAAAGAAAAGAAGAAAAGAAAGAAAAGAAAAGAAAGAAGGGAAATGACAAAGAACAGAAGAATGGAAGAAAAGAAACATCGCAACAATGAAGCGATTTTATGACATGAACTACGTTTGACTTGATCCCGAAAGGGTACGTAGGCAGCCTCACTGAGGTTCAGTCACAACAGAAGAAAAATCCAAGAATCCCCAAGAAGGAAACTGGGGCAGAAGTTATGGTTGTTGTAAGAGATACGATTCCGAAAGTTCCACATTTGAATTATTTTGAGCTTTTATACCTTTCTTTCTAAAACCCATCCAAAAGCCACATTACGGTCCAAAGAAAGACCTTCTGATCAATTTCAAGAAATGTCAATACGGGCAGGTAAAGTGATTCATGTTGGGGACAACACCCTGGTGACAGAAGGAAAATGATGAGAATAAGAGAGTCTTATTGGTGAAAACTCTCACGGGCACTGTAAGGCGACGAGAGTTGAGAGAAATAAAATGAGAGAGTCTTATTGAGAGAAATAAAATGAGAGAGTCTTATTGGTGAAAACCCTCACGGGCACCGTTAGGCGAAGTGAGTTTGAGAGATATTAAAAATGAGAGAATCTTATTGGTGAAAACCCTCACGGGCACTGTAAGGCGAAAGTGAGTTTTTCAGTTGGGCAAATGAAAGAAGTCTGTGGTTGAAAGGTGTTTGAAACATGGCAAAACAAGCAAGGTTTGGGTTTGGCAAAAGTCGGTTGTGAAAGTATGAAACAGCAAATGTGGCAATTGACAATTGATTCGTTGGACAGACTAGGCTGGAATCCGAAATGCACGGCACGATCAATGGAATCAGCCTGTCCGCTCAGATAAGTCCTGTCCTTTTTCTCTTCGTTACAACTCATTCGTTTTTAGAGTTTTTCTATCCTCAAAACCTTCGAGGTCATTGCATTTCATTCTCTTGAAGTCTGTCTATAAGATGTTTCAGTGTCAGTTCTATTCAAAAACAAAAGAAGGATGTCAAAGCTAACTACCAGCTTCCCAGTTATATGACACAACAAGGTTGGGACATATCAAAAGAAAGTAAAACATGAAGGACCAATCAGATGGTTGTGAGGGAGAAGCAAAGTTCACAAGAAGGGAACAGAAACACCAAACAGTAATACGAGGTAAAACATTTGGGTCATCAAGATCAGAGGGTTGAAAGTTAATCGGGAAATCGTGGCAAGTCAGAGCAAGCCCAAAGAAGCAAGTCAAAGCAAAGTCGGAAGCGGGAGCATGGCCAACAAGAATGCCAGCAGCTGACCACCATTTTACATTAACAAATTTTTCTTTGATTGGAACAGGGGCAAAAAAATTTCTTTGTTTGTTTTGTTGCAGTCAGGAGCTCACCTGAAGAACAAGGGAATACTTTCCAAGCGTTGCACCCAGGAGCCTACCTGGAGAACAAGGGAATACTTTTCAAGTTTCAGCAGTCAGGCGCCCACCTGGAGAACAAGGGAAGTGCGATTCAAAATTTAGCTTTCAATTTTTAATATTTGACATGCTGTACCCAGCCATCAAACTGGGGCAGAAAATTGTCTTTGTTTGTCTATTTTGTTACAGTCAGGAGCCCACTTGGAGAACAAGGGAATACATTTCAAGTTCAGTAGTCAGGAGCCCACCTGGAGAACAAGGGAATACTCTTCAATTTCAGCATTCAGGAGCCCACCTGGAGAACAAGGGAATACTTTTCAAGTTCAGTAGTGAGGAGCCCACCTGGAGAACAAGGGAATACTTTTCAAGTTTAGTAGTCAGGAGCCCACCTGGAGAACAAGGGAATACTTTTCAAGTTCAGTAGTCAGGAGCCCACCTGGAGAACAAGGTAATACTCTTCAATTTCAGCAGTCAGGAGCCCACCTGGAGAACAAGGGATTGCTTTCAAGTTCAGTGATCAGGCGCCCACATGGAGAACAAGGGAAGCACAATTCAATTTTAGCTCTTAATATTTGATAACATGTTGTACCCAGTTATCAAACCGGGGCAAAAATTTTCTTTGTTGTTTATTTTGTTGAAGTCAGGAGCCCCCCCTGGAGAACAGAGGCATATGTTTCAAGTTTCAGCAGTCAGGAGCCCGCCTGAAGAACAGTGGCATACAAGTTTCAGCAGTCAGGAGCCTGCCTGGAGAACGGAGGCATACTTTTCAAGCGTCAACAACCAGGAGCCCGCCTGGAAAATGGACACATATTTCAAATGGTAACAATCAAGCATCATTCGGAGGAATGGCTAAAACATCGCAATCACAATGCAAGACAACAATAGGAATCCCATCGGAAGAATACAAGATACAAGTTCAAGGCAACACAAGAGCAAGTTTGAAGGAATATATAGGATCTTTTGTAATTCATAGATCATAGCTTAGGCTAGCTTCATTTGGTTTACCACGGTGTAATAAGGAGGTCAACGAGCAGTAGCAGCAGCAACAGCAGTGAAATCACAGCTCTTGGTAGTCCCAGCTACCATACATTCCTGAACTACACTGACCTGATTCCTGTTTAGCCCAGGATATGTAGGCAACCTCTGAAGTAGGGTGCGGTCAACTCTTTCAAAATGCTTCACACGGAATATGCGAACGGGCAAAAATCTCTCATTTCCGCTCACTTGTCTTTGCACGAAAACTCTTCGTATTTCCGGGCAAAGAGGGGCAGCTGTGAGCACGTGATTTTTGCCCTAAGCAAATTGTTCCCCAAAATTCAAACAAAATAATTTTTTCTTTATTTTTTACAATTTTTTTTGTGCATTTTGGTGTCATTTTCTGATAATCGTTGCATTTTGTTTGTGCATGATAATTCATATAAAATACAAAAATACGCATTTGCATTTAGGTTTTAACTTCATGTGTTAGTATTAATTTGTTTTAGAATAGGATATGAAGAAAATGACAAAAATAGTTCACTTTAGCATTTTATTGTTTTAATTGGAAATTGCTACAAAATAGTTTTAAAAGTAATTTTAGGCCATTAATTAGTTTAGTTTAAAGTTTTATTTCTATTTTTGCATCTTTATAAAATTCAGAAAAAATACAATACAAAATGATAAAATGGAAAATAACAAAAATTGAAAACAAAGGCAAGAGAAATAAAAGAAAAAAGAAAAGAAGAATTAAAAAGGGTGGTCTTATTAAAAAAGACAAAAATTGGGACCATTCTGCAATGAATATCCCCAGCCCAAAGCTTTTCCCAGCCACGCCTAGCCCAAACACGCCCCAAGACCGGCCCAATTAATTCCGACCCAGTCCGGTCCAAAATGCCTGAAACGACGCCGCCTCACCCAATAAAATCACAACCGTTGATATTGTGTGATCCAACGGTTGTCATTAATAGATACAATTTGATATAGGCATCTAAAAATACCCTAACCCTAAAATCATTTCATCTTCATCATATACTCCGCCTCCTCGCCGACCTCGCCGGAACCCTCACCGGCGGGAAACACAACCTATACCAATCCTCCTCAAATTCACACCAGGAACTCCCCAGATCATCCTCTTCCCTTTCCCGCCTTTGATTTCCCTTGAACCTCACCGGAAACCCTCGAATCTTCGTCGGAAGATTTTCCGGCCACGATGTCAACTATTCTAAATCGTTCCAAACTTACACCATTGACTCTCCTAACTTCCCTCAACCCAAATATATGACCATCTTGTCTCGAATCTAGCCAGAAGTGCTCAAATATCAATTTCAATCTTCTCCGGCCAAACCTTAAATAACCCAATCAAACCCAGGTTAACACTAGGGGACCTCCTGGTCTTCCCCTATCGAACCCCCATGAGCGTTTGGCTCAAATATGACCGGAGCAAGTCGAATAGCTAATTCAAGATTTTCTGGCGAACCCTAGATAAGTTTTCTTCATCTTTTTTTCTTTTTGTTTAATTTTGTCTGTTTATGCATGTGTTTGTTCGCGTTTTAGTCCAATTTCAACAATTAGGTTTATTCGTCGATTATTTTCTTGTGTCGATTGGTTTTCTTCTTCTGTGATCACTTTCTTGTCCCGTTCTTTGTTTCTGATTAGTCCCAATACTTTTCAATTATAGTATGGCCATAGCTTGATAACTCTGAGTTAGCAATTAGGATAATTTCAGTGAAATCTAGGAGCTTTTAAATTTTTCTTTGCTTCAGCATCTTTAATCAATTTAGTCTGGAATTTGTTTGTCACTATCTTAATTTTAATTTGATTTTGTTAAATGGTAGTTTAAGTGATAAATTTTCTGGTATTTGATTAAGTTTTAGTGATAATAACAATTTGTTAGATTTCAATTTGATAGTTTAAATTATGTTTGTCCTGATAAAATAATTTTGTTTTCCTGATTAGAATTATAGGAGTCCATTAATTGTTTTGGTCTTTAGTTAAGTTGGGGAACTGTTGGGTATGGATAGTAATTCCTAGATGTTTTAAGGGTAGTTTGGGTAATGGAAAAGGGTATATGAATCTGATTTGGTAATTTTTGAATTGAGGTAGGGGTAGAATGGGGATTGTAAGGGGTATAGAATCTTCTAGAATAGACTCTAGTGTAGATTTTAGATAAATAGGTGCACTTACTTGTAGCAAAAGTCATAAAATAAGGGGTCAAAAAGGAATAAGTTAGGGACTAATGTGTAAACATTAAAATCTGAATTTCCCTCCAAATTTATCTATAAATAGGCAGTCTCTTTACTTGTAAAAGAGAGTTTTTTTTTTGAAACCTCCAGATTTTTCCCTCCCTAATTTCCTCTACAACCTTGAAATCAGATGTTTCGAAATTTAAAAATAGAAAAACTCCAAAAGCAATCACTGTTCCATTGATATTTCGATCAGGAACAACTCATTTGTTCTATTTCTACCTGGATTTTAGTTGTTCAAAACCTCTTGAAGTCATCTAGTTAATTGATTGGATCAACTTGTATTCCTGCTGAGATTTTAAAGTCACTTGAGCTGTTGATTCAATTTTTAAAGTCGTTTGCTGTTGCTGAGTATCGTTACTGCACTTGTTGATTTATCCTTCTTCATTTTTGAAAATTCCAGGTACATACTGCAAGCTCTCAAGATTCAAAATATGGAATAAATGCATTTTGGATACTGTTTCAGCCTCCTATGTCTCTCCTATGCTTAATTTGAATTTTTAAAATTCTGCCTGTAGAAAATCGTGTAGATCTCGATTGTTCAGTTAATATCATTTGTGGTTTAAAGCTATAGGGAACTGTTGAGTGGACTGTTATAATGGACTATTATTCATAGACTGTTTAAAACTTACAAACTGTGAAAATTAGAGATTAGTGTAGTTAATCTCGTATGAATTGGTGAAGAGTTAGTATGAATGTGTTGTTTGGGGATTAAGAATGATAAACGTAGCTGCTTGATCCATTTCCTGTTTCTGTTCCACATACATAGGGCCTTTGGTTAACGTACGGTTTATATAAAGTTAGAATTCATAATTGGTTAATCAAATTGCTGTATCAGAATAAGAATTAGTTAATTAGATTAAATTGTTCAAGCTAAAATGATTTTTGTGTTGATCAAATGGTAGTTGGCTTTCAACTCTGAGTAGTTAAACGGACTCATCTCTAAAGTTTTATACTCATCTCTAGTAGTAAAAACAATTAGAATGATCTTAAATCCAAAATTAGCTTCTATCATTTTAGAAAAACATCTCAGTTTCTGATGTACACTACGTGAGATTATAGCTTTAGTCAGCTATGAATTTGGGTTACGACGCGGGCCTTGGTTCTGGACTCAACGTGAGGCCCGCGCTGCCTTGTAAATCGATTAATGCATTTGGGCCCTGGCTGATGATTAGCCCATTTTTTAAATACAATTGGTCTCAGAAATTCTAGATATAAAGAAAACAAGTTTGTTATAAGTCAAAATTATTCTACAAATTAAATCAGGAATATGGAAAATTAATCCATAAATATAAAATTGAATTTTGAGTTAGGTAGCGGGTTCAAGCTAAAAGGTTTTACCCTTTTGTTTGATTTCGGACTTGAATTCGAGATTCGAATTTATAATCGTGGATTAATTGATCCTTAGAGACAAAACAAAAATAGAAAATTTAGTTACTTTAGTTTGGCCTTTGATAATAAAATGAGACGAGCCTCGCCAAATCAAAATACATAATTGCGGGGCCCTCATTAATTACTTAATTCCAAAAATGCTTAGTATTCGGGACGGGCCGTTTTGCAAATTTCACGGCCTTCCCAAAAATATAACAACACGTTAGCCGCTTTAGGCGCGTTTTTAGTAAAATTACCTTCCTAAATGCGGGTGTGCATTTCATGCGACCCAAATCCAAATTCGAAAACGTCGAATAAGAATGTATCGAGGATCCGGGTGCATTTCATGTGACGTGATCCGAAAACACGTTCTTAAACGACGTTCACTTTCTTAAATAAAAAATAATAATTGACAAAAAGCGGTAAATAACTTTAAAATTGCACTGTAGGTCTAACATGTATCAAAATCAGATATTTTAGCCAAATATAGCAGTGGAGCGACCGTGCTAGAACCACGAAACTCGGGAGTGCCTAACACCTTCTCCCGGGTTAACAGAATTCCTTACTCGGATTTCTGGTTCGCGACTGTTAAATAGAGTCAACCCTTTCCTCGATTCGGGATTCAAACTGGTGACTTGGGACACCATAAATCTCCCAAGTGGCGACTCTGAATCTTAAATAAAACGAATCCCGTTTCGATTGTCCTTTAAGTGGAAAAACTCCTTTTTTATTATATCCCTTCCCCGGGGTATAGTAAAGCTTCGGAAAAAGGAGGTGTGACAGTATGTAGAAGACGTCATTATCAAATCCAAGAGGTCCGCAGATCACATAGTGGACTTGAGAAAGTTCTTTAACAGGCTAAGGAGATACAACTTGAAACTGAACCCCGCAAAGTGTGCATTCGGGGTTCCCGCAGGAAAGTTATTGGGATTCATCGTCAATCATCGAGGGATCGAGCTGGATCCATCTAAAGTTAAAGCTATTCAGGAGTTACCGCCGCCTAAGAGCAAAAAGGACGTGATGAGCTTCCTAGGACGTCTCAACTATATCAACTGCTTCATTGCACAGTCCACAGTCATATGTGAACCCATCTTCAAAATGCTGAGGAAAGATGCCGAAACAAGCAGGGCCGAGGATTTTCAGAAAGCTTTCGACAAAATCAAGGAGTACCTATCCACACCACCAGTTCTGGTCCCGGCGGAACCAGGACGACCTTTGTTACTCTATCCGTCTGTATTGGATGGAGCCTTCGGATGTGTTTTGGGACAACATGACGAGACAGGGAGGAAGGAGCAGGCCATATACTACCTGAGTAAGAAGTTCACACCTTACGAAGCACGGTACTCCCTGCTGGAACGCACATGATGTGCTTTGACTTGGACAGCTCAGAAATTGAGGCACTACTTCTGCGCCTACACTACATACCTCATATCCAGGATGGACCCTCTAAAGTACATATTCCAGAAACCCATACCGACTGGAAAGTTGGCCAAGTGGCAGATACTATTAAGTGAGTTCGATATCGTCGACGTAACTCAAAAGGCGATCAAGGGACAAGCATTGGCAGATCACCTTGCTGAAAATCCGGTGGGAGGAGCATACGAACCTCCGAAAACATATTTTCCTGATGAAGAAGTGTCATTCGTAGGAGAAGACATTACCGAAGCATATGACGGTAGGAGGATGTTCTTTGATGGGGCCGCAAATTTCAAAGGAGTGGGCATTGGAGCAGTTTTGGTATCAAAAACGGGTCAGCATTATCTGGTATCTGCTAAACTCAGATTTCCCTGCACCAACAACATGGCAGAATATGAAGCCTGCATACTAGGACTTAACATGGGAGTCGACATGAACATTCAGGAGCTACTGGTGATCGGTGATTCAGATTTGCTTGTGCACCAGGTACAAGGAGAATGGGCCACCAACAATTCCAAGATATTGCCATATCTGCATCATGTGCAGGAATTGAGAAAGAGGCTCACGAAGATAGAATTCCGACATGTGCCCAGAATTCAGAATGAGTTTGCGACGCATTGGCCACTTTGTCATCTATGATACAACATCCATATAAAAATTATATTGATCCCATTCCGGTAAAGATCCATAATCAGTCGGCATATTATGCACATGTTGAAGAAGAAACAGATGGAAAGCCTTGGTCCATGACATCAAGGAGTACTTATCGAAAGGATAATACCCGAAGCATGCAAATCACACTCAGAAACGCACGCTCCGGAGATTGTCAAATCACTTCTTCCACAGCGGAGGGAACTTGTACAAAAGAACTCCTGATTTGGGTTTACTAAGGTGTGTCGACGCAAAGGAAGCTTCTAAGCTACTTGAGGATGTGCATGCCGGGACCTGTGGCCCACACATGAATGGTTTCGTCGCTAAGAAGATACTCAGGGCCGGTTACTTTTGGATGACCATGGAGACAGATTGCATCCAGTACGTCGGCAAATGCTTTCAATGTCAAGTGCATGCCGATATGATAAAAGTGCAGTCGAATGGGCTCAATGCAACAAGCTCACCTTGGCCATTCGTCGCCTGGGGAATGGATGTTATTGGTCCAATCGAGCCCACTGCTTCAAACGGACATAGGTTTATTCTGGTTGCCATTGATTATTTCACAAAATGGGTAGAGGTTGCATCTTACAAAGCTGTAACCAAGAAAGTCGTCGCAGATTTTGTCAAGGATCGTATTGATTGTCGATTCGGAGTTACTGAGTCCATTATTACTGATAACGCCGCCAATCTCAACAGCGATCTGATGAAAGCTATGTGAGAAACATTCAAAATCAAGCACAAGAATTCCACAGCCTACAGACCTCACATGAATGGAGCCGTAGAAGCCGCCAACAAAAACATCAAGAGGATACTAAGGAAAATGGTAGAGAACCACAAACAATGGCATGATAAGTTACCTTTTGCTTTACTGGGATACCGCACTACGGTTCGACATAAACCGGGGCAACTACCTACATGCTGGTTTACGGTACCGAAGCTGTCATCCCAGCCGAGGTAGAGATTCCTTCTTTAAGAATCATACAGGAAGATGAACTCAGCGATGTAGAATGGATAAGGAGTCGCTATTAATAATTGGCCCTTATAGATGGAAAAAGGATGAACGCAGTATGTCACAGTCAACTTTATCAGAACAGAATGTCCAGAGCTTTCAACAAAAGAGTCAAACCAAGGCAATTTGCACCAGGACAGCTCGTGGTGAAGAAGATCTTCCCGCATCAAGATGAAGCCAAAGGGAAATTCTCTCCCAACTGGCAAGGTCCGTACATGGTTCACAGGGTACTGACAGGAGGAGCACCTATACTTGCAGAAATGGATGGAGAAATCTGGCCAAAACCGATCAATTCAGACGCAGTCAAGAGATACTATGCTTAGATTATCTACATTTTTCATATGACGTAATTGAACTACGCTTGACCTGATTCCCGTTTAAGAGGGGATACGTAGGCAGCCTTATGGGTTCGGTCATATCATAGTAAAATTTCCATTTTCCCCACCCCCTAGCTCAAAAATTGGGGCAGAAAAGGACCCTCAAAATTCCGGAGCAAGTCCAGCCAACGCCATCGCATGCCAGAAAGTCAGTAATCAGTTAAGAAACTGGGGCAGAATTTTGAGAAGGATTCTCAAAATTCCGAAGAAGGTGCAGCAAGGCCTATTGTCCGCAAACGGTCAAAAGATCATCTATCAAATTGGGGCAGCATTTTGAGGAGGACCCTCAAAATTCCAAAATAAGAGAGCTGCAATGCTTTTAAGATGTGTTACAGTCACTAGTTCATCTAAATGTATCGATATATTTCTGAAATAACTCTATTTTTTTCAACGATTGTGTATTTTTCGAAAAACTCTATTTCCATAACAGTCAGGTGTTACCCAGGGGAACTCGAAAAGGTTTTCAGAACGGAGCGTAGTAAGGCCAACAGACGAAGCACGAACCAACCTTCCCCCTTACAGAAATTACAATTTTTCTTTGAACGCAGGTACATCTGACATAACGATAACATCCGCAAATGTATGCACACAGCAAGATTACTAGCAATCAAGCCATCAGACATCGAATATACATCTCCAGCTAAGGCATATCCTACTCTTACTGCCTCCCTATCTGCATGAGGCTAATCCTTGCCTCCCTACCTGCATGAGGCTAATCCCTACCTCCTTATTTGCATGAGGCTAATCCTTTCCTCTATACCTGCATGAGGCTAATCCCTGCCTCTCTAACTGCACGAGGCTAATCCTTGCCTCTATACTTGCATGAGGCTAATCCTTGCCTCCATACCTGCATGAGGCTAATCCCTACCTCCCTATTTACATGAGGTTAATTCTTGCCTCCATACCTGCTTGAGGTTAATCCTTGCCACCATACTTGCATGAGGCTAATCCTTACCTCCATACCTGCATGAGGCTAATCCCTGCCTCCCTAACTGCACGAGGCTAATCCTTGCCTCCATACTTGCATGAGGCTAATCCTTGCCTCCATACCTGCATGAGGCTAATCCTTGCCTCCATACTTGCATGAGGCTAATCCTTGCCTCCATACCTGCCTGAGGCTAATCCTTGCCTCCATACTTGCATGAGGCTAATCCTTGCCTCCATACTTGCATGAGGATAATCCTTGCCTCCTATTTGCATGAGGCTAATCCTTGCCTCCATACCTGCATGAGGCTAATCCTTGCCTCCACAGTCGCACGAGACTAAGCACTGTCCCTTTTCGCACGGATATTGCTCTATTTTTAGTACTATTTATTTGTTTTTTGATCGGGCTAAGCACTGCCCTCTGTTTCACAAGACTAAGCCCTGTGTTGTTAACATCATGTTATTGCATATCATGGGCTGAAATATCGCCAATCTATCCAAAGGCATCATAGTTTGACGGCATCATCCTCATTGCCGGAAGACATCATGTCATGGCCTAAGGATCTCTCTCAGTTTTGCATATCATTATTCAAAGGCGTCATAGTTCAGAGGCACCATCCGCATGGCCCGAGAACATCATTTCATGGCCTGCGAATCTCTTATCAAACAATTCATGGCCCAGGACATCATGGTCTGAGGACGTCATCCCTAACCGTCCAAAGACAACTTTCATAGTCCAACGGGAACATGCGTCATGTTTAAATTTATGCACAATATACACTTGCGGTATTCTTATTTGCAGGTAACCCGGCGAGCAACGGCTACCCCAGCAGGAGCGATCCCGCTCCAATTCTCCCAGTCATATCAAACCTAACCATTCCCGTAAACCATTCACTCACCCAGCCCTAGATGTTGCGTCCGCTCTTGAGATGACTTCATCGGTATACTTCGCCGATGAATCCGGAACTACATATGGCCTTATTCCTGTAAAACCAGGGATATGTAGGCAGCTCAGAAGCCAGGGTGCGGCCTAATCTCTCAAACCGTTTCGCTCGGTCAAAATTGGCCATCATTTCTTTACCCGAAAACTCTTTCATCCTTTCCGGGTAAAGAGGGGTAGCTGTTGATACCCAAATTTTCCCCAAAATATTTTTAAAATTGCATATATACCTTCAAAATCATGCATTAATAGCAATTGGTATTTTTCATATTTTTCCTATATTTTATTAATTTACCCAGCATTTTATTTCCAATAAATAATTACAGAATTATATCACAAGTGATTTCAAAAGCATTTCTTGATTTAATTTATCATTTATGATCCTATTTAAATCAAATTATTTCATAATTAGCCAAATTGGCATCGTTTGGCTACAATTACAATAACATTGCAATTATAGCCCAAGCATATAATTTTGTACTATTTTTTACCAAGACATAGTCATTTTTATTTTTAAAAAATATTAAATAATCATTTTGAAATTATTTTCCATGCGTGAAATTCATTTTTGTGATTATTAGATATTTTATAAATTATTTTAATTAATTTAATTGGGTATTTAAAAAATGGCCAATTTCATTTCAATTCTAGCCTAAATTGAACCAGCCCCAAACCTAACTAAAAGAGCCCAAACCCCAGGCCCAATCCATCAAACTACCCGACCCAATCCCTGGTCCAATCTGGACCGTTGATCAATTCTTATCAACAGTCCAGATCGCCTCTTACCATAATTAACCCTAAAGTCTACCCCCCCCCCCCCCCAAACCCTCATTCTCTTATCACTCTCCGCCGTTATATCTCTCATCTCTCTCAAGACTCTCTCTGCTAAACCTAAGCTCCTACTCACCGACTGTTGGCTCGCCGATATCAATGGTGGTTCTACCAACACCCCTAGCCTCCATGGCTCTCTCACATGCCGGATCCTTGCTGCTTTGAGGTCCTCAAGGGGACCAGAGGCTGTTCAACTCACACACCGTTGGCCTTTTCATACCGTTCTCAGGCCACCCTCAGTCCTCCGAGTAAGATCTTTATATTTTCCGGCTAGATCCATGGCTTCTAAGCCGGAATCTCTGTATCTCTAGGTTATCTCTTTCTGAAACCCTAGCTCATCTCTTGACTCTTCGAATCTACCATAGATTTGAGTATAATTTGAGTTATTCTTGCTGTTTTCCATGATAATCTCTCCGATTTTTCAAAAACACCTCTCCGTCTTCAAAACTAGGGTTTCGTAACCCCTTTTTTTTTAAACGCTTTTTCTTCTGATTTTGGTATTAATCTATGATTTTTACTATGTTTAAACGGTTTATTCAAATTTTCCTTTTACCTGATTCATTATGTTGAGAACCCTAATTCTTGGTCTTAATCCTGGGTTCTGAGAACTGTCCTTGCTTATTTGATCGTTTAATTTGTTCGCATGTCTGTTATTCATGAATATGTTCTACATGTCTATGGTTTTTACCCTATTACGCTCATTAGGGTTTTTGATTTTGCTTCTTCCGCCTATACCATGTTTATTCTGTTTATTGACATAAAGTTGTGTTAATTCCTCTAATTAGTACTATTTTTTTAGTTGGATTCCTGACATTATGTGATTCTTACTTTACTATGCTTATTAGGGTTTCTGATTTTATTCCTCCTTGCCTATGCTGTGATAATTTCGTGTATTTTTACAGCAATTTGTGTTAATTCCCTAAATCATTACTACTCCTATTCGAATCCCTAATTGATACCTTTTACTAAACTCTTGTGATGATTTCCTTACTGATTTTCAAACTCTAAGACATTTTCTTAGAGTACCGTTTGAAGTTAACTCCCTTAATTAAGGGAGTACTTATACTAATTTTATACTAATTGATACCTAGTTCCATAATTACTGTTTGACTTTGATTCTTACCTTATTATTCTACTTAGTTTCAAACTATATATACATACTCTCTCATTAACACAGACACACGAACACATTGGTTCAAAAGCTCTCTCTCTCTCACACTCAAAACTTTCTCCTCTGTCTGTGTTACCTACTACTGTTCTAAGTTAGCCGGCTGCGAGCCAAGGCTAATCATTGTGCTCTCTTATTCTTCACTTTGTGCTTACTATCTCTTTAGTGGTACGTCCTGACTTCAATTCAGAGTTTCAAAAACAACATGTTTCTTTTATTACTTCAATTCATCTTGTTTCTAGTCTGTTTTCATTTATGGTTTTGTTCTTGAACTTGCAACTAATATGTTTTCTCCATCACTTCATCAGCATGCTTTTGAATGTGTCCCCTCCCTTAGACTCAGCATGTTTATGAAATGTTATCCCCTCCTGGTATACCCCAATGTGACTCTTCCTTACTAATGTTTCTGTGCAAAGCAGTTGGCTATCCTTAAGTAACCTGATTCTGTATTAATTCTGAAGTGCCTTAACCCTTTAGCATGTAGCTGATTCTGTACTTAAGTGCTCCTGTAACTATGTGTTTACCTATGTGACCTATGTATCCCCAAATCCCATTACCCCTATGTGTGGCTGCTAAACCTGCCTTGGTTCTATGTTCATTGGTTATGTATGAACCTGCTTCGAGTGTTGTGTTTGGACTATTGCTTATTACTCTACTCTCTTTTCAAAATTGTCTATGTTATTTTTACAAAAAACTATTTCAAACACGTCTCTTTTCAAACTGTTTTTCTGCTTAAATCTTTTCAAGCACTTTCACATCTACTCTTAGGTTTTAAGTTCTGCCCCTCTAATGTGTGACTGCTTAGGGATCCCTATGAGATCCCTCTGAACTCTGATACATTAGAGCTGGCCCTTCCACACTGCACTTACTAAACTATGATTATGAAATCTTGGTGTGAGCACTGCCCGGGATCCCTTGAGGTCCTTAAGGAACTCTGACACACCCGGATTATGTGAAAGGCTGTGAGGCAATCTGGCATTAGAAACTCTGGAGATCTGGGCCTACTTTTAGGCTCCCTATAGAGTAACTTCTTATTTTTCTTATCCACTTATGTAATTCATTCGATATTGGCCTGTAATAATTTGTTGTAAACGAATATTGGGGTTGGCTAGTGAAAAGGGGAGGGTAGTCATATATGTTATCAATATCAATGGGTAGAAACCATGCCTTAGGTTTACATTTCCCATATGTGCATTAGAATCCATGTCTAGGACCAATACATTCCAAGCATGTCATGCATTAGATATCATGTTCTTAGGTTTACTGTTTTAGCATCTCATTTGACATCATCACTTAGAAATCCTGCTTTAGGCTAAATAACAGCATTAACATAAAATTGTTGCTCCTGCACATCCTAAATCATGCTGTAACTTTCCGGGCATTTAGAAATCATGTTTTTAGGAATTCTGCATATCCTGAAATCATTCTGCATTTCTATGTGCATACTAGATACTATGCTTTAGGATCTCGCTCGTACTTGATTAGTCACACCTAGTGTAAACTACAGATTATGAAAGACGTAAAAAAAAACAGTCTCACATTTGATTATCCTGTTTTGAATATAACTGGTAATAATCCTTGTATTCTTTTAACACCTAGAACATCATGCTCTTAGGCAAAAACGACTTCTGAACTGCTAATGACTCTGTAACTATCGTGCATAATCCCACGCCTAGGCAAGCCTTAGGTAACCAACCCTTATAAACTGGAAACTGTTCTCGTTCGTGTTCATTGCTTAACAACTTACAACCTTAAAATCAGTAGGCAAACTGATTAGGGCCCCTACTTCTGAGTTTATAAAACAAAGCTGCATCTCTACTATGTTTTGGTATTCACTTAGACATCATGCCCTAGGATCATGTCTAATAAAATGCCTCTTGTTTGTGTTTAAGACGTGCTTCTTATGTGCATTATTTGTGGAGGTAAACCTGGGCCTCTTAACTGCTTCTTTCCTGCCTTTATATGTTATGTCCTATGTGTTCTTGCATGTCGCCTAGAATTTTCTCCTTTTAAACACCTTAGGGGTTGTCTAGAACTACCCAGATTTAGAGGTCCTAAAATACCTCCAGGACCACAAGGAATGGACGGTTAGTGCACGCATAGGACATTGTCAAGGTAATTAGAACGCTTTAGGCTATGACCAAGGGGAGGGACTTGGGTAGAACGGGATATGATGACTACGCGCTAATGTCACGTGTAGCCCCTCATTGAGGAGTGTTTACCGGGCATTGCGTGGGGTGATCCTGTAGGCTAACCAACCTAGGACCCCTCCTTCTCTAAATCCCTTTGCCTAAAACTTTACTTTTCTATATAACTTTTTCAAAACCCCTTTGTCTTATTATCTGAGTCATACAATAGCCAACAGGCTTTATTTGCAATTTGCAATTATATGTTTCAATTACTTATTTGTTAAAGGACTAATTCACAAGTATAAGTTCGGTCGGGACCCACAGTTGTGGACCAGGAGGGGTGCCTAACACCTTCCCCTCAAGGTTATTTCGAGCCCTTACCCTAAATCTCTGGTAACGCAAACTAATCCAAGAGTTAATCACTCTAGGTGCCCTAACGCACCATAATCCGTTAGGTGGTGACTCTTCAAAATACCCAATTCCCAAAAGGAAACGATTCGATCCCCTATGAAATGTCGAAACCCGGACCTTTCTCCGCGAGGAGGAAAAAAGGGGGCGCGACATACAGGCAATGAATGTGGAGTTGTCGTTGGGTATATCCGGCATGGCTCTGCGAGTAAGTGCTTTTAAATGTTAGGATTTGTTTCACATGTGTAATTTGCTTATACTGACTCCTTTCTTTTACATGTCAGACTCTTATCATCGGGATCGAGCGTGACCAGCGGGAGGAGCGGAGGACGAACATTTTTAAGAAGATGACCTCCAAGTACAAGGAGTACCGTACTAAGCATCGAACGCTGGCCAACTTCCTTAACCAGGATGGCGAATTTCAGTCGCTTCGTGATGGGCTTAAACAGAAAGATAATGAGTTGACGAAGAAAGATGAAGAGCTAAGGGAGGGGGATGACGAGCTATTGAGAGCCATTGATAGGTGCAGCGAGCTTGAGGCAACTCTAAAGGCTAAGGAGTACGAGCTCGAGGTGAGCAAGGGGATGATGGCTGAGAATGCTGACCTTCAAACGCAGGTGGCATCCTTAACGGCCGAACTCGGGCAGAGGGATGTAAGGGCTGTCGGTCTAAGGGGCGAGTGCCAAGGTCGAAGAATTGAGTCATGCCGAGAAAGGCAGAATGGCCTCTATGGATGAAGTGGCGGCCTTAGAAGGTGCCCTCCGTGTTTGTAGTTCTGAGCAGGATAATGAGGTGGAGACATCGGCGCTTAAGGTGGCGAGGTTAGAAGAACGAATCCAGGGTTTGGAGGCGGAGCTGTCTGGGTTGAACGAGTAGGTCGTTGTCCTGAAGGCCAAGGAGGTACGACGGCAGTCACTGCCGTCTACTTCTCATACTTCTGCTGATCCCGGTGTGCCTCGGGAGTTGTATGAGATGTGGGTTCACGCTGAGGCTCAACTTGACGTGTATAAGTCTTTGAAGGCCGTCGGGAAAGTTTTTGAAGCAGAACTCGAGGGCGTCCGTGTCAAGGCACGTGCGGCCCGTGAAGCTTGTGGTTACGCCCCTGGTACGCCTGGTGGAGATGAGGATGAAAACGACGCGAATAGACTCGCCTTCGATCCTTGGTATGATAATGAGTACGTCGATGGGGATGATGTGGCGTAAAGCTGTTGTACTTACTTTTTGTTTTGCTTTGCTATTTTTGTGAAGGCGTCTTTGAGCCCTTTGTAAAAAGTATTGTAATTCGACAGTTGAAATGGAACAGATCCCTTTTTGCTATGTATTTCTTGATTTCCGTTCTCTTTTCTTTTTGCTATGTGGGAAGTCCCTGATTTTTTTATGAGATCAACGTTTGATGCGCCCGAACATTGAATAATTCAAATAAGGTCGAATATTAAGTAGTTCGAGCGAGGTCGAATGTCGGATATTTCGAGCAAAGTCGAATGTGAAGTAATTCGAGCGAGGCCGAAGGTAAAGTCTTTCGAGCGAGTCGAATGTCGAATAATTCGAGCGAGGTCAAATGTAATGTGTTTTGAGCAAGTAGAATGTCGAATAATTCGAGCGAAGTCGAATATGAAGCAATTCGAGCAAGGTCGAATGTAAAGTGTTTCGAGCGAGTAGAATGTCGGATAATTCGAGCGAGGTCGAATGTAAAGTGTTTCGAGCGAGTTGAATGTCGAATGTGAAGTAATTCGAGCAAGGTCGAATGTAAAGTGTTTCGAGCGAGTCGAATGGCGAATAATTCGAGCGAGGTCGAATGTAAAGTGTTTCGAGCGAGTCGAATGTCGAATAATTCGAGTGAGGTTGAGTGTAAAGTAATTCGAGCGAGGTCTAATGTAAAGTAATTCGAGCGAGGTCGAATGTAAAGTAATTCGAGCGAGGCTGAATAATGTAAAGTAATTCGAGCGAGGTCGAATGTAAAGTAATTTGAGCGTGTCGAATGTTGAATAATTCGAGCGAGGTCGAATGTAAAGTAATTCGAGCGAGGTCGAATGTAAAGTAATTCGAGCGTGTCGAATGTTGAATAATTCAAGCGAGGTCGAATGTAAGGTGTAAAAAGACTTGGTGGAGAGTAAAGATGCTGCTTTATTTCATTCATTGGAGAATATTACATGTTTCTGTTTGTTTTGTACATATATTGGAGAAGTTCCCGTGTACCTTGTCCCTTCATAGTTCATCCTGGAGAAGTAGTCGGCAGGCGGGGCGATGAATTATACTTGAACTTCGAGACGTCCCCTTCGTCGCCTCATTAAAAACCTCCCCGAGAAAACCCAATTGGGACAAAACCTGGGTGAGGGAAAAAGAGTACGACTTGGAGGGCGTCCGTTTTCAGAAGTTGAAGTATTTGAGGTGGGCGACGTTCCAATTGTTTTGCAGTAGCTTTCCATCCATTGTTTCTAGTTGGAATGATCCTTTGTTTGCTGCTGCCGTGATTTTGTATGGCCCACTTGGCCAATCTCCCCGATAGTTCGGGTTTATGCAAGATACTTCGTAGGGGAAAGGTCGTTACCACCGATATGGGGTGGCATTGAAAATAGGGTCTAAGCTTCCATGAAGCTATAACCAACGCCAAGGCCAATTTTTCGAGGTGAGGGTACCTCGTTTCGACGTCGACCAGAGTTTTGCAAATATAATAGATTGGAGATTGCGTACCTTTATCTTCACACACCAATACTGCGCTTACCGCGACCTCTGATACGGCCAAGTATATCAGGAGGTGTTCGTTGGGTTATGCTTTGGCGAGTAGTGGGAGTGAAGACAAGTATGCCTTTAGTTCTCTTAGGGCCTCAATGCATTCTGCATTCCATTGGAGCCCGTTGTCCTTTTTGAGCACGTTGAAGAATTTGTGGCATCTGTCGGAGGATCGTGAGATGAACCTCGATAGGGCAGCTATGCGGCCTGTCAATTTTTGCACCTGTTTCTTGCTGGTTAATACTTTAGGTATTCCCTCGATGGCCTTAATTTGGTCGGGGTTGACCTCGATGCCTCTTTGTGACACCAAAAAGCTAGGAACTTGCCTGAAGTTACGCCGTAGGCACATTTTTTGGGGTTCAGCTTCATGCCGTATTGCCTTAATATTCCGAATATGGGGTTCTTGATTGTATGGCCAAAAAGTCTGAAGTGCAACAAACGTTTTCATTCACTTAAGGCCAATAAGTCTGAAGTGAAAATTGTCGAGAAACGAAAATTTGTTCTTCGAATTATAACAATCCAATATACGATTTAATACCTAAATCTACTCGAAATGAGCTCAAATTTGAAACATAGCCTCCAAATATCATCAGTAACAAACCCCAATCATCAATTTGTCAAAACAACAATAAATCTAATGAACCCATTTTGTAACTAAGAAAAATAAGAAGAAGAAACCCTAAGCAATAATAAAAAATAAAACGTCATAACAGCTCACCATTGTAAAACATCATAAACTACATTAAAATATATTCACATCCACCATATAAAATTATTGTCACCTCAAGAAGAAGAAGAAGAAGAAGAAGAAGAAGGAGGAGGAGAAGAAGAAAATCAAGCAGGAGGAGGAGGAGGAGAAAGAGGTCTGCAGTTGTTTAGAAGAAGAAAATGAAGGAGGAGGAGGAGAAAGAGGCCTGAAGTTGTTTAAAAAATGGGTACAGGTTAAAACATTTTTAAAAAGTGGGTATAGGTTAAATGGGGGTCACCAAATAGGGCGCCCCGTACAATTTTTACCATATTTTCCTCGAAGGAAAGATCATAATATTTCGTTAGGTAGAATTATGAAAAGATATTTTTTCTTAGAAAAATATTTTAAACCGTAATTACGATTAAGGAAAAGTTTAAAGGTCACAGCATTAGAGGGTTTAATAGTATATCAAGAAAATCACTTATGATTTAATATCTATGACTTATAGCGAATCTTTAAGAAACTAACTTGATAAGAAGTTCATTGAAATTCGAACTTGTTACACTACAATTCAAATCATGACTTTTTGTTTAACAAATTGCCCCGACTAACTTATTGCAAGTTTACTCAGTAGTCAGTATGCATTTTTCAACATTTTATTTTATGTTCCTTTGACTTCAGTAAAAGATACTGATATGTACATAAGTTTTGCCAAACTTGGAATCCAATGGTAAGCCAGTTACAACAGCAAAATTGTATGAAATTGCTCGTTAAATATTGTCATCCTTCCAAGCTTCACACTACTTCAAAAGCAAATGTTATAAAGATCAAATGAGCTCATTAAATAAAGGTTTAAGTTGTTCAAAGAAAGACCAAGAGATGTGTATACGGGTGATACCGTACTCATAGTACACCCCGGTCTCCAGTAAGATAAGTCAAGCTCGAAACACGCTGATATCGGACCGAAATAGAGACAAGGGCCTCATCGAGTCGGAGTCCGGAGGCATGACGCCCATCCTCGGAAATATTGGGGTCGTGGTCTGGTTTCGGTCCTAGCTCTGAACGACCTCGAAGAACATTGTCGGGCAATCAAACACGACCAACGGAAGGCCGTAATATTCCAGACCGGCCGGATATCACAGCGGGGATCTCGACACATATCAATGAAGAACCGGCAATCAGTTAATTAGAAGATATTTTACCTTCTAGAGTTGTACCTAGAGCAGGACTCCCCTACTATATAAAGGGGGTCTGATGATTCATGACACACATTGTAACACGCGTCCCAAAGCAATATTATTATTTTCTATGTTATTAGCTCTTTTTTTTGTTCATCAGTATTGGCTATTGCGAGCCCGGATCGAGGGTAAATATTTCACTAAGGCTGGAACCATCCTCCTCGTGTGGTTTGAATTCATTTTATCTTTGTTTGCTCAATTTAATCCAATTTATCACTTTGTGTCAACTTAATCCGCATATCCTTACATCACTTATAAATTTAATTGTTATCCGATTTTGAAGGTAAACAAGATGATGGTTAGAAATTTCTAAATCAAACCACTTCTTCATAATGATTGGTAAAACAACGAAAACTAAATGTATTTGAAGTTGTTATGTGATATTCGGGCTCGTAGTATTTGTCTAAAGATTATTAATTATATCTGTTAACAAACTAGTCAATTATCATTTTGGATTGAAAAATAATGAAGTACAACGTATACATAGAATTTGACACAAGTAGTATGTTCAACTTAGAGTCGAAATAGTACCTGTTGTGGTATAAAAACCAAAGTATGTCCCTAAGTGACAATCCAACGTTCAAGAGTGTATAATTTAAAGTACAAATCATGAGCTTAAATCCCAATCACTATGAGATAATCACTTTCCTTAACGATAATGAAACAATCACAATCCTGTTAGTTTTTCTATTCTGCAAAAAACTCTCAACATCAACTTTTAACTTTCAGACTTCACTCCAAATAGTTCTTATTGCATAAAGGAAAACACTAGGTGGTGTATATTTAGCCCAACGAAATCATAATAAAGAAATTTTAATCGAAGAGTTAGGATAAATGAAGAAGAAAACCTTTCAGAATTTGATAGATTTTGAGCTTAATGTTTATGAACAAAATTCTATTTGCATATGATTTGTTTAGTTAAGTATGGACAAGTTTGTTAAATGACTTAGTAGGTGTTTGGACATAAAAATTGTAATTTTTTTTTATAAAAAAGTAGTATTTGGAATTAAGTTGAAAAATGGTATTTGGAATTTGATATTACGTTTGAACATTTATTTCACTTGAAAAATGTTGCAATTCTATGAGTGGAGAAAAAAGTTTTTCTTAGAATTTTCAAAATTTGGTTAAAACTATTTTCGAATTTTTTAAAAAATACTTGCAAAATTTCATGGACAAACATACTTTTGAAGAAAGGATTTTGGGAAAAAGAAAAAAAAATGACCGGGCAGTTGGGCTATTTGGCCGAATTTGGAAAAGGAAAATATTAAAAGTTGAAGGTGAAAAAAAGTAATATAATAATATATTAAATCGAAATTGAAATAATAAAAAGAATAATAAGGGCCTTAATTAATATGCATTACTTTTGGAGAGTTTTTTACCAATATTATCCCTCATCTTTGAGGGTAGGTCTATTTTAGTCCCTTAAATATAACTCTGAGCATATTTTAGTCCTTTAAGTATGTCAAAGTGGAGCACCTTTAGTCTCACTGACACAATATGTTCAAAAACTGACCGTGTTACCCAACTCTGATTCATGAAGCAAATCTTCTGCTCTAAAGCAAAACATTTCCTCTCCTTTTATTAACGCAAATTATCACTTTAATTCCTCATTTTTAGATAAGGTCTGCTAAAATTTTAACCTTGAAAATATCCTCTTTATGCCAATTCTCAATGAGAAAATGATACTGTATAACCGCTGTAAAAATAATAGTAG
>NW_017671546.1:30984-131476 GCF_001879085.1 Nicotiana attenuata | reverse complement strand
GTTAAAATTTGAAAAAAATAGAGCTGCCAGGATTTATCACTTTTAGCCCGTGCTAGGAACTATTTACATCTGGTAGCCGAAAAAGTATATAAAATTTGTATAGCTTTGTATATTAACGTACAATATATATATATATATNAGGGATTGGAGCCCTAATGTTGGCTAAAAGGAAAAATGCTCAACTCAGGGATTGGAGCCCTAATGTTGGCTAAAGGGAAAAATGCTCAACTCAGGGATTGGAGCCCTAATATATCAGCTTATTCTAACCAGTCTCGCGGGGGCCTTCCTCGCTTCTACTCTGAGAAGCTCCCTCCTTCCAAGGCATTGCCCATTTTCTGCACACTCTACTCTCTCACTTGTATATTGCTGTACCTGTTCAATTGATTATTTTAAAAAGATTCTGACTTTGTTGCATTTCATTTGACTGTTAGCAATCGATAAACTGAAACTTATTTTTTTTATTACACTATTTAGAGGTTTCATGATGTTATAACTATCTATAATCTGCAAGCCTTTTCCATCATCTTACTTAAGGAAGCTCATATAGGTAATTTCACATAAGTGGAATCAAATGAGGAAATGGATAATGAGGAGTATTATATCCGACCCCAACTAGTTTGGAATTGAACAGTTGTTGTGTTATTTTCTTGTTCTATTTTTACTCTTAGAGCTATATTCTTACTTTATTCAGATTAACTGATTTTAGTGCCTCAACTGTGGTGTATTTATTGGTTTTTGATGCAGGATGGTGTTGTTCGTGTTAAAGGTGATGAATTCTGGCACATGACTAGGGTTTTAAGGTTGTCTAGAGGTTCCCAGTGATCCACAACACTCAATAATATACATAAAGCAAATGTTCCTTCTCCACCAGTAGTTTCTTTCTCCTTTGTGCATGGTTTAAGTATTACGTTGGTTAGAAACTATGAGATGGCTTGTTCAAAAGTGTTATCTGCATTGTGTGTTTATTTTGAATAAGGAATGTGAACGGTTCCTTTACAACTACCAGCGTCCTATTTTTAGAAGCCTTTTGTACTCTCCCTCCCCTAATTCTAGATCGAAATGTCCGATTTTTGTTTTCGTATTTAGATTTCAAGTCTGACAATTCTATGAAGGATATGACTTTCAACAAATAATGGTTGATTCCTTCTTAACATAAGTCAGAAAGGTTGTCCTTGAAAAAAGAAATATGGTAGTAGTTGGGGATCAGATAGGAGCCTAAGTCCTCTATGTTTGCTGCTAAGTATCAGAACAATGGGAATCAATTTCTTAAAATATGTTAATCAGAAACACTGGAATCTTAGAACTTTTAAGACTCCTTTTATGAGGATGTCCATATATTGTATCCTTAGCTGAGGTTTAACATCGGTAGAAAGCTGGCACCAGTATTGGAGTTTTTACTCCTTGAACAATGGTACTGAGTTAATTTCATCTATTCACGATGTTCAATTTGCAAGGGTAGAACTATTTGATGGAAAAGGAGGATTAGTTGAAGGTTGTATACAGAGCATTGATCAGACAGGATTGGACATTGTGGCTCTCGAGAATCCAAAGTCAGTATCTCCCCATAGCACACAGTGGCATGTCTATGCTGCATTTGGTGAGTTTTTATGAGCATTGTTAGTGGTGTTATGTATTGTTCATTTTCCTGTCTTGCGTAATGTGTGTTAAGCCAAGCTTTCAGTAACTTGTTTGTTCACTCTCTCGTCTGATGGTCTCAGGAGTTAGGAGCCTGCAGTGTGACCCCCTTATTGACGGAACGGTCTCCTTCTATATCAGAAAATCGCGTGGACAGATTACAGCGTGTCAGTTTTGCTGCAGGGATTGCATCCTACTTAGGCCAACGGATTATTCCAATTTCTTCCCACAAAGTAAACATTTTTAAGCTTCGTGTAAAGCACATAGGAGGCATTCTAAGACTATGCCTCATCTTTGTCTCTGCAACACTTCATTGTTCTTGGTTTTGTGGTGCCACCAATGCTCTAGGTCAAAAATTCAAAGCTTGCATTTATTGCCGCAGCAGAAGCTAAACCAGTATTTAGTGCTTTAAGTCCCATTAAGAAAGAATCAGCTGGACTGATGATAATTGGACCAGAAGGAGGTTAGTACCTTTTTGCAGCTCTCGCTTCTCTTCCTTTTTTTTTAATTTACACTGATGTATTTTGGTTGGTCATATGTCGATTTTATCATCTGAGGAGTTCTATTATCCAGGATCTGTAATGACAATTGTTAGGAGTTCGAATTAATGAAATCAAATTATACATACCAAAAAATTTTCTTAAAGAGTAAAAGTAGTCATCTTCCAGTGATTCACAGGCTAACTCTAAAAGTGGCTATTTTAGTGCGTTGCTGTTTTTATTTTGGAACAAGCAGAAGCTCTCGACAGATTGCAAATGCTATTCGCTAACCCCTTTTGCTACACCAGGCCATTCAACCCTCCTCGCTCTGCAATCTCCTTCCCATTCAAGGATGCAGAGCCAAAATAAAATAAAAGATTTGAGGATACTAGACAATCTTGCGTACAACATTCAGATATACAGTTAATTTTGTAATTTCATTCAGATATTCAGATATGCTGCGCATGTGACTGTTGTTTGATGCTCCTCAGCGATGATTCTGGAGGAATGTAGATGGCCTTGCAGCTAAAATGTGTTACAGGATTTCTGTTTTAGTGCTTTGGTTTCTGAGATTAAGTTTTCTGACCCCCACTTTGATACACCATTGATCACAGCTAGCTCTTTAGCATTATCAAAGAAATTCAGAAGCGAAGGAGGAAGAAGAAAGTATTCTGGCCACCCTCACCCCATTTTAGGAAGCCCAGTGTGTTATCCTTGATACAACATTTCTGAGCTTGTCCAACGTTACTTGTCTTTGTAATCCCAACTGAGGTCTGGGTTGAATAATTCCCTGGTCTTTTAGCCTTTGAATTCCAGTTATTATCCTTTTCCTTTTTTGTTCTATACATATTTTTGTATCTCATGTCAATGTATATTTGCTACAACTCCGACTCTTTTTCTGTTTGACCAGGAGAACGGCATCTAATCATAGCAAAAAGCCGTCAGATGCTGACTACGCTCTATTTAAATCTTGTCTCTATTATATTATATAATTCTGCTGTAAGAATGACTATAACTAGGGGAGGTTTATTCTCCATGTTTGATTTAATGAAGGGAACATGATAGTGGTTAAGTGAGATAGGGTCATTAGTCCATTTTTCTCATAATATAGAAAGGTCTCTATTTTATCATATGTATTCTTGTGGTGCTGGATTTGCTTCAGAATTAAAACCGTTGAATTCAATTCAAAATAATTAAATCTGGAGTACTTTTGGATGCGAGTTGTTCAATTTTAAGTTATAAAACTATGCCATAGATGTAATGTGTTTTGTGTGCCTGACTTGACTTCTAATTATGTAGTTGGTTTAATAAATGACCATGTGATCATTCGTCTCGTTTCATTATATTGTTTCGTCTTGATTTTGTGTTTAGAGACATTCACTTGCATGAAATTTTAGAGTTGTCAGCACTTATCGTTGATGTCCCAACGAAGGTTCGTAAGTGAGCTCCATTTTGATTGATTTTTTTGGTGGAGAATTATTAATGTTTAGACAACTGAACATGTGAATTGTTTGTTTGTCCATTGTTTGTGCGTGACAGGAATGAAATCAGTGTTTAGTGGATCATGGTTTGTTAAGCCACTTATTGCAAAGTAATTTACCATTAATGAAATTTGTAGCTACATTTATATAATTTTATTTCTCACATCACTAATAGATGATTAGCCCTGGTTCTTTGCAAATTAATGTGGGACTAAAGTTGACCATAGTTGCTGCACAATACTGTGGTTGAAATAGTCTCAAGAGACCAATCAGGATTGTCGCCTTTGTTAGGGAGAGTTGCCCTCTAATGCGGCGGCGGCCCCAAGATATAATATTTATGTAAAAAGAGAGAAAAAATGTTTATATGTAATAAGCAGCATAGTTATGTGACATGCTTGACTCCAAAAGATTATCACTTATTCTTCTTTTTACGGTCTCAAATGAAGCTTATTTATTACTAAAAGAAATTGAAGTTAGCTATGAATTTCATCGCATATGTCACTAATTTATCATTAAATAGGATTAGCAACGAATTCTGTTGTTATTTTTGTTTATTAAGTAGTTAAGTTCTTTCTTGACAGTTAATGGTAGGTCTTTACATGCGATAAAATTTTTTGTTATCCTTAACTATCATGGCCTACGATTTTAAACAACTAGCGTACTGGCAGCTGGAGCAAATCGACGAAGGCGACGAACTTGGCCAAGCGAACGGGCGGAATCCACTGTCCTGCATAAACATCGACACAAATCGAAGTTTCAGAAATCATTGAATTTAGCCAAAGCAACGGATTTAGGTTTCTCTTGTTCTTTTTGGAGTTTCAGATCCAGAACTAAGGCGAGTGGGTTGGGACCTTTGGGAAATTGATGGTGGGACAAAGATGAGGGGAATCTAGGATGCCTGTGAAAATGGTGGATTAGGTTTGATTAGGTTGATATGTGAGAGAGATGAAAGAGATGAGAGATGTTGGAGACTGGACTGCTTTATGCCTATCCTATGAGCTATCTATAAACCCAAATCGCAATCCGTTAAAAAATAATACGATTAAAATAGAAAATATCAAGGTTCCAATCCGAATCTAATATATCCATAGTAATAAAGAAGTCTAGGATATGGAAAGATAAATGAAATAAAGGGGAGGCAGCAAACAGCTCCACTAAGTCTCTGGAGCACCTGAATCTGCACATATGGTGCAGGGAGTAAAGTGAGTACTTCCAACTCAATGAGTAATAAACATATATATGCTGATGCAAGTAGACAAATAGGATAAATGCATGAATCAATAATGCACATGCCGCTGCGGCGCGCAGCCCGATCCATTTGGGTACCCGCGCTCACTGTGGGGGTTCAGACTCCGGAGGGGCTCCTACAGCCCAAGTGCAATATCTTCGTAGCATTCGCTGCGGCGTGCAGCCCGATCCACACTCAGTCAATATATATATGCATGACGCACAGTCAAATTGTTCATTTTTAGTTTCAATTATTAGGAATTATAAGTCTAAACATTTCGAGGCAGTGTCTAACTCAGGCTGATATCATGAAATATGCTAAACATCATGGAAGCAGGATAAGGATCCTGAAGGATGAAATGAAGGCACAAAGCCCCAAACATATTCATAAAATCCAAGTAGGATGATTGCCAAAATAATTTCTAGTCAAGAACAAGTCGACATCAATCGGAACGGACTAGGTCAAAATCCTCACAATCGACCCCGCACTCGTCATAGAGTACGTGTCTCGCCTCAATATAGCGTCACAATGTGATATACCGGGGTTTAAACCCTCAGGTCATCATTCCTTCTCGTCCATTTGCAGAAGCGGAAATACCAGATGACAGCAACAACAGACCTGAAGCAAACTTCAAAACTCTCGTTCAACCACCCGAATTCCCCCGAGGCCCGGGACCTCAACCAAAAACACCAATACACCTAAAACCTTATTCAAACTTGTTCTCATCCTCAAAACACATCAAACAACGCTAAAACCATCAAATCACATCGAATTCAACCTAAGTTTCAATTACGCATTCGATCAAAATCACCTAACGAGCTACTGCACTCTCGCCACCCCGGAATTCGCCAAAATGCCACTTTGCTTCCAAACTTCGATCGCACTCCTAAGTCAAAATCCACCGGTAATAAGTCAGGATCATTTCCTACACCAACACTATACTCCTCGTTGCATAAAATGGAAATTGGGGAGTGGAGTCCTATTTCTAAAATGTCAACACAGGGATTGGAGACCTAATGTTGGTGCAAAATGACTAGGGAATGGAGGCCCTATGTCCATAAGGCGCAACTCAGGGATTAACAGGCGGAGCCCTAATATTGGTAAAAGGTAAAACTCAACTCAGGGATTGGAGCCCCAATGTTGGCTAAAAGGAGACTAGGGAAAGGAGGCCCTATGTCTAAAAGGCGCAACTCAGATGTTGGCTAAGGGCAAAATGCTCAACTCAGGGATTGGAGCCCTAATCATGAAAACGTTGGCTCAGGGTAAAAAGCTCAACTCAGGGATTGGAGCCCTAATGTTGGCTAAGGGTAAAACGCTCAACTCAGGGATTGGAGCCCTAATGTTGGCTAAAGGGAATAATGCTCAACTCAGGGATTGGAGCCCTAATGTTGGCTAAGGGCGACTAGGGAATGGAGGCCCTATGTCTAAAAGGCGTAACTCAGGGATTGGAAGTCTAATGTTGGCTAAAAGGTAAAAAGCTCAACTCAGGGATTGGAGCCCTAATGTTGGCAAAAGGCGACTAGGGAATGGAGGCCCTATGTCTAAAAGGCGCAACTCAGGGATTGGAGCCCTAATGTTGGCAAAAGGCGACTAGGGAATGGAGGCCCTATGTCTAAAAGGCGCAACTCAGGGATTGGAGCCCTAATGTTATTAAAAAAGCGACTAGGGAATGGAGGCCCTTTGTCTAAAAACTTAGCTCATGGATTGGAGCCCTAATGTTGGCTAAAAGGTAAAAAGCTCAACTCAGGGATTGGAGCCCTAATGTTGGCTAAAGGGAAAAATGCTCAACTCGGGGATTGGAGCCCTAATGTTGGCTAAAGGGAAAAATGCTCAACTCAGGGATTGGAGCCCTAATGTTGGCTAAAGGGAAAAATGCTCAACTTAGGGATTAGAGCCCTAATGTTGGCTAAGGGTAAAACGCTCAACTTAGGGATTGGAGCCATAATGTTGGCTAAAGGGAAAAATGCTCAACTCAGGGATTGGAGCCCTAATGTTGGCTAAGGGTAAAACGCTCAACTCAGGGATTGGAGTCCTAATGTTGGCTAAAGGGAAAAATGCTCAACTTAGGGATCGGAGCCCTAATGTTGGCTAAAGGGAAAAATGCTCAACTACGGGATTGGAGCCCTAATGTGGGCTAAGGGTAAAACGCTCAACTCAGGGATTCGAGCCCTAATGTTGGCTAAAGGGAAAAATGCTCAACTCAGGATTGGAGCCCTAATGTCGGCTAAAGGGAAAAATGCTCAACTCAGGAATTGGAGCCCTAATGTTGGCTAAAGGTAAAAAGCTCAACTCAGGGATTGGAGCCCTAATGTTGGCAAAAGGCGACTAGGGAATGGAGGCCCTATGTCTAAAAGGCGCAACTCAGGGATTGGAGCCCTAATGTTGGCTAAAATGTAAAAAGCTCAACTCAGGGATTGGAGCCCTAATGTTGGCAAAAGGCGACTAGGGAATGGAGGCCCTATGTCTAAAAGGCGCAACTCAGGGATTGGAGCCCTAATGTTGGCTAAAAGGCGACTAGGGAATGGAGGCCCTATGTCTAAAAGGGCACAACTTAGGGATTGGAGCCCTAATGTTGGTAAAGAATAAAAGATTGGTATTGGGATTCTAAACGATCAATTTTTGAATTTTCTTCTTCTTTTCTTTTTTTTTCATTTTTAATAGGATGCAGGAAAGAACTTGGAGGAAACTTCCCTTTTTGGGTTGATTATTTTGCTGCAAAGCTGTTTCAGCACCTGTGCATTTCTTTTCCTTTTTGGTCGCACCTGCTTCTTGCACGGTTGCTTTGGATTGCACCTGTTTCAATTTTTAAAACAAAGAACAATTGTTAGTTTGAAACGGTGGTTGGTTTTGTGGCCTTGATTGTTTTGATCACTTGATTTCGGCCCTTTCAACTGCAACTGGTAGCTTCCTGAACACCGATTGCATTTCTGTCTCTGGAGAAAACTCCAGCTTTTCCAGACTTTGTCATGATGATTGGTCGGTGGAACTCAACCTTTTGAACTTTATTTTGTCTTCGTAGGCCTTTCCTTTCCGACTTCCTTTTCTTTTTTTCTTTTTTTTATTTTTTCATTTTTTTTATTTTTTTTCTTTCTTCGGAACATTAGGGAACTTTTGGCTCCTCAAACTTTGCTGAAACAGCTAGTCGCGTGGGACTTAACCTCTTCCAACTTTATTTCGCCTTTGTAGGCCTTTCTTTTCTGGCTTCTTTCTTCCAACTTTAATTTCAGAGCATTTGGGGTACCTTGGCTTCTTCAACTTTTGCCGAGGCGGTTAGCCATGTGGGACTCAACCTTTTTCAACTTCAATTGCCTTTATAGGCGCTTCAATTTGATTTTCTCCTAAGAGTTTTGATTTCGAAGCATCGGCCGCCATGGCTAGTCGGGGTCGACTTGATGCCCGTGACGAGGCTGGGTGCCTTTCCTCACATTAGCTCGCGCCAAATGAGAACCCTGTAAATCAGTCTTGCCATCCTTTCTTTGTCTTAGTTTCAGAACAGTGTTAGATCGAAAGGGATTCAAAGAAAACAAACAATGGAATGGAGAATGAGTTTAAAACAAGAAGTGTCCCTTTCGGGGAAAGGAAAGAAGGACTTATCTTGAATATATGCGGACTTCAATGAACATGACATGCCTTTTGGACTGGATGCCTGATCTGTGTTAACCGTCCGACTCTCAGAAATTCATCACAACTTTTACTTCAGAATTCGAGAAACCTTGCCAGGACTTTGTCGCTGCCGATGGCTGTGAGGATCTTCTTTCCGATCAATGGGGCCCTTTGCAGGTTTTCACTAATTGATCTCTCTCATTTCTCTTCTCACCACCGCCTTATAGTGCCCGTGTAGGTTTTCACTAACAAGACTCTCTCATATTCAATTTCTCTGCTTACCATCGCCTTACGGTGCCCGTGTGAGTTTTCACCAATAAGACTCTCTCATTTGATTTTCTCTCATTTTGATTGCATCAGATCCAAATAGCTGCATTCTCCGATCTTTAGAACATTCTCACTGATTGATCGGAAGGACTTGTAAGGATTTGGGTAAAAATGAGATTGGATGGAATTACAACTTTGGAGCCTTTCTAGCGAACCGTCGCCAAACCATTATAACTACTGCCCCAGTTTCACTTCTGGGGGGACTTTGGATTTTTGTTTTGGTGTGACTGAACCCCAGAGAGAGGCTGCCTACGTATCCTTTCGGAATCAAGTCAGACGTAGTTCATGGAAATATTTGTTTTTGGTTGTTTTTGTTTTTGTTTTGTTTTTCTTCTTCTTTTTTTCATCATTTTCTTTCATTTTTTTTCTTCTTTTTTTTCAATAGTACTTTCGGGTTCCAAAGAGGGTGATCAAAGAAGAGTAACCGGCTCAAAGGGTTTGCGAAAGATTGATAGTGTTTGGATAGCAAGAATGAAAGCCTTCGTCATCCCAATTGAACAAAGTCATTGATGTATAAAGCCTAGACATAGTACCTTTTTACCGCATCCGCATTCACAGCTGTTTCGAGATCATTTCCTTCGATGTCTCCCAAGTACAATGCTCCCCTTGGCAATATCTTTCTGATGATGTATGGACCCTTCCAATTAGGAGCAAATTTTCCTTTCGCTTCCTGGTGATGAGGAAGAATGCGCCTCAACACAAGTTGTCCCACTTCAAAATTCCTGGGCCGCACCTTCTTATAATAAGCGCGGGTCATTCTTTGTTGGTACAACTGCCCGTGACAGACTGTAGCCATCCGTTTTTCATCAATTAAGGTCAACTGTTCCAGACGAGTCTTGACCCAGTCACTGTCCTCAATCTCTTCTTCAACGATGATCCGGAGAGAAGGGATTTCTACCTCTGCGGGTATAACAGCCTCAGTTCCATAGACCAAAAGATATGGGGTTGCTCCTACCGATGTGCGCACTGTGGTGCGATATTCCAGTAATGCGAAAGGAAACTTTTCATGCCATTGTCTGGATCTCTGAATCATCTTTCTCAAAATCTTCTTGATGTTTTTGTTTGCTGCTTCAATAGCACCATTGGCTTTGGGCCGGTAGGGAGTGGAGTTTCTATGCGTTATTTTGAATTGTTCGCATACCTCTTCTATCAAACGACTATTCAGGTTTGCAGAATTATCTGTGATGATAGTTGCAGGAATGCCAAAATGGCAGATAAGATTGGAGTGCACAAAATCTACCACAGCTTTCTTGGTGACTGATTTGAGAGTGATGGTTTCAACCCACTTCGTGAAGTAGTCAATAGCAACCAGTATGAATCTATGTCCATTGGAGGCTTTCGGCTCAATCGGCCCAATGACGTCCATGCCCCAAGCAACAAATGGCCAAGGTGCTGACATGGGATGTAGTTCCGTGGGAGGCGCATGAATCAAATCACCGTGCACCTGACACTGATGGCACTTCCGAACAGAGCTGAAGCAGTCCTTTTCCATGGTTATCCAGTAATAGCCCGCTCGAAGGATTTTCTTTGCTAAAACATACCCGTTCATGTGGGGTCCGCACACTCATGTGTGTACTTCATCCATGATCCTTCCGGCCTCTTCGGCGTCAACACACCTTAACAGGTTGAGATCTGGGGTCCTTTTGTACATAACATCACCACTTAAGAAGAAACCACTTGCATGCCGTCTAATGGTTCTCTTTTGGTCTCCACTAGCTTGCTCGGGGTATTCTTGCATTTTCAGAAACCTTTTGATGTCACGGTACCATGGCTGGGTGTTTGGTTCTGCCTCAACCGTATGACAGTAACCATGCCTTTCCTTGATTTGGATTTGCAAAGGATCAATGTGGGCATTGCCTGGGTAAGGCAGCATCGAGGCCAGAGTGGAAAGTGCATCAGCTAGTTCATTGTGACAATGAGGGATGTACCTGAACTCTATTGACTTAAACCGCTTACTAAGGTCTTCCACATGTTGCCGATAAGGAATAAGCTTAACATCTCGGGTCTCCCATTCTCCCTGGGCTTGCCGGATAATCAGATCTGAGTCCCCCATAATCAATAACTCTTCAACGTCTTGGTCAATCGCCATATTCATACCCATGATGCAGGCTTCATTCTCAGCGGTATTGTTTGTGCAGAAAAATCGGAGCCTAGCGGTGGCCGGGTAGTGCTGACCGGTGGGTGAGATCAGGATTGCCCCAATTCTTACACCTTTGGCATTTACTGCCCCATCAAAGAACATTTTCCAAGCATGAGTGTCTTCCGAGATTGCTTCTATTGAATTTACCTCTTCATCTGGGAAGTAGGTGCTCAACGGTTGGTATTCTTCGTCATCCGGATCCTCAGCCAAATGGTCTGCCAACGCCTGGGCTTTCATTGCCGTGCGAGTGACATAGACTATGTCAAATTCCGTGAGCAGAATCTGCCATTTTGCTAACCTCCCTGTGGGCATCGGCTTCTGGAATATGTATTTCAAAAGATCCAACCTGGTTATGAGGTAGGTGGTGTGAGCTTGAAGATAGTGTCTCAGCTTCTGAGCGACCCAAGTCAAAGCACAGCAGGTTCTCTCCAACAGAGTATATTTAGCTTCATAGCTAGTGAACTTCTTGCTCAGGTAATAAATTGCCTGTTCTTTCTTCCCAGTTACATCATGTTGCCCGGGACACAGCCAAAAGAATTTCCCAAGACCGTCAGATACAAGAAAAGAGGTCGTCCTGGCTCTGGTGGGACCAAGACTAGCGGATTTGACAGATATTCTTTGATCTTATCGAAAGCTTCTTGACACTCATCCGTCCACTTGACTGCGGCATCTTTCTTCAATAACATGAATATGGGCTCACATGTGGAAGTCAATTGAGCAACGAACCGGCTGATATAGTTTAATCTGCCCAACAGGCTCATCACATCTTTCTTGGTTCTCGGAGGAGGCAAATCCCGGATAGACTTTATCTTTGTTGGGTCTAACTCGATACCTCTCCTGCTAACTATGAAGCCCAAAAGTTTGCCGGATGGGACTCCAAACGCACACTTGGCTGGGTTCAGCTTCAGATCATACTTGCGCAACCGCTCGAAGAATTTTCTCAAGTCTCGAACGTGATCATCCTGAGTTCGGGACTTGATGATTATGTCGTCCACATATACCTCTATCTCTTGATGCATCATATCATGGAAGATGGAAGTCATGGCCCTCATGTAGGTTGCTCCGGCGTTCTTCAAACCAAATGGCATGACTCTGTAGCAATATGCCCCAGGGTATGGTGAAGGCTGTTTTCTTTGCGTCTTCTTCATCCATCAACACCTGGTGATATCCTGGGTAACAATCCACGAAGGACTGTATCTCATGCTTGGCGCAGTTATCAACAAGGATGTGGATGTTGAGTAAAGGAAAATTGTCTTTGGGACTTGCCTTGTTCAGATCTCTGTAATCCACACACACCTGGGTCTTTCCATCTTTCTTTGGAACGGGGACTACATTAGCCAACCATGTAGTGTACCGGACCACTCGGATTACCCCTGCTTTCAGCTGTTTCGTGATTTCTTCTTTGATCTTATCACTGATGTCAGTTTTAAACTTTCTCTGCTTTTGCTGGACCAGAGGGCAATCGGGGTAAGTCGGCAACTTATGAACCACTAGATCAACACTCAGCCCTGGCATGTCGTCATATGACCAAACAAACACATCTTTAAACTCAAACAGGAGTTGGATTATTGTATCCCGAGTTTTCTCATCCGTGTGAATGCTTATTTTGGTTTCCCGGATTTCTTCGGAAGTTCCCAAGTTAACCGGTTCAGTATCATTCAAGTTTGGCTTAGGTTTATTCTCAAATTATTCCAATTCTCGATTTATTTCCCTAAAAGCCTCTTCTTCATCGTATTCCGGTTCTTGGTTCATTATTTCACAATTAGACAGCGTGTTTGGATCTGGGCATGAAGTCCGCAAGCATGTCATGTTATTTAAGGCAGCATTATTAGAACTGAAAGCAACAATGAAAGAGAAGAATAGCAAAATCAGAAAGAATAAAGAGAGATGAACGATGAAATATTGATTTCATTTCTTGGAATTTGAAGATAACACAGTTTACATTTGGAAATTAAAAGACAAGAAACTAAAGAAAACATCCGAGTTACACCCTGGAATAACTCGCGATGCAGAAAAAGTGGCAGGACAGGTCTACCGGGACTCCCGCCTAATTGGGAATGGCGTAGCCTTCCAATTCTGTAGCTTGGCGTCCCATATACAGCACCTCAGCGGTGCTGGAGCCCTCTCCTGGCTGAACTATGTGGGTTTCGTATAGTATCTTTCTCATTGCCCCACATATCTCTTCAATCTCTTCGACCGTAAAGGCCTTATCCTCTTCTTCTTCATTGTATTTTGGCTTGACAAAGGTCTCGTACAGATGTGGTAGTGGCTGAGGTAGAACCCATCTATCCTTCTTCCTCTCATCTGCCCACTTTACATCATCTGGGGTAGGTAGGAAACCTATCCCGAAGAACTTCTCCGTTGCAGGTAGGGTAACCGGATCAGCTATTCCTTGCATGGATTTTCCAAGTCCCTTCCCTGGTTTGAAGCCATGTCGGATCATTTCTTTGGCCACCATAATCGAGGCATTGGAAAGGAAGGGTTGGGGGCAAGGGTTTCCTTCTTCATACTGGTCTGCCACCACAACTTCAAAGGCCTGATAAACTATGTGCTCACTGCCTTCTCTCGCTTCAAGACATGGTACTGATGGGTCC
Source organism: Nicotiana attenuata (assembly GCF_001879085.1). Taxonomy (NCBI): domain Eukaryota; kingdom Viridiplantae; phylum Streptophyta; class Magnoliopsida; order Solanales; family Solanaceae; genus Nicotiana; species Nicotiana attenuata. The sequence goes on along the minus strand of NW_017671546.1, from coordinate 117,989 downwards.
CGATAAATTGATTGTTCATCCTCTCCATGGACCACAATCTCCTGATCCTCATGTTCAAATTTCACCATTTGATGGAGAGTAGAGTACAACTCCTACTGCGTGGATCCAGGGCCTCCCCAAGAGAAAGTTGTAGGATGTGTCCATGTCTAGAACTTGGAAAGTCACCTCAAAGTCCACTGGGCCAATGGTCAGAGTTAGATCGATTTCTCCAATCGTGTCCCTTTTGATACCATCGAAAGCTCTTACGCAGACATTGTAGGGACGAATCCTCTCAGTCCCAATTTCCATGCGTTGTAGTGTTGAGAGTGGGCAGATGTCTACCCCAGAACCTCCATCCACCATAACCCTTTTCACGTAGTATCCTTCACATTTGACAGTTAAGTGCAGGGCTTTGTTATGTGCGGCCCCTTCTGGGGGCAAGTCATTTTTGCTGAAGGAGATCTGGTTAATTGTGAAAAATCTTTCTGCCATTCTCTCCAACTGCTCCACAGAAGTTTCAGCGGGCACGTATGCTTCATTCAGGGTCTTCATTAAAACCTTCTGATGTTCAAGGGATTTCATCAACAATGACAGCAAAGACACTTGTTCAGGATACTTTCGTAATTGATCAACCACTTCATAGTCTGCCATCTTCATTTTCTGGAAGAAAGCTTCTGTTTCTTCGGCACTTACAGATTTCTTAGATGGGAAACGCCTTCTGGCGGCGTTGTTCACTTCTTCTATGTTGGAGTATTTTTCAACGGGGTGATTTTCTTGAAGCTCCCCCAAGATCTCTTTGCCCTTATACGTAACCAGCGTCTTATGGTAATTCCACGGCACCGTAGCAGGGTCTGTCATAGGCTTCTGTGGCGCGCGTCCAATAACCACGGGCTCACTCAGCCTTGGTGGATTAGTTGGCTCTCGCACCACATAAGCTCGCTTGGGCACGTACATCTGGGTTACCTGTTCAAATCTCTTTGGAGGACTCAAAGTCAACTGCTTTTCGTTGCGGCCTCGTGGGACATATAGAACAGCATCTTTGGGAGGCATTGCCCCCGTTCCTGCTCCAACTTTCTTTTCTGGTTTTGAATGGGTGGCTTTGTTCTTTTTCTTTTCCCCTTCATCTTGTTTCGGGGCAATTTTTGGTTTTCTCTCCACATCAGCAATGGCGATTATGGCCTTTAGTGCCGGATCAAATTCTTTATTTTCGCAAATCATTCCGATTACTGGCCCGTTGTTGTGGGCCGGCAGTAGGTTATTAGTCACGTTGGGGACATCCTCGTCCCTTAGCACTATCTTCCCCTGTTCTATAAAGTTCTCCACTGCTCTCTTCAAGGTCCAACAATCATCCGTATCGTGCCCTTCTACTCCTGAATGATAGGCACATCTGACACCAGCTCTGTAAGCGGGTGATGCTGGGTTTTGCCTTGTTTGAGGAACTGGCTGCAGCAGACCCATTTGGACAAGTTTTGGAAACAGACTGGAGTAGGATTCACCGATTGGTGTAAAAGTTTGCCTTCTGGGTGGCTCACGAGGGGGGAAGTTATTCTGTGGAGGACAGGGATTGTAGTGGTTTCGGTGAGGATGCTGGTTTCTTGAAAATGGAGCTTGGTTTCTGTTGGCTTGTTGCTGAGGCCGGACAAAAGGTTGAGCATTCATGTTCTCATAAGGTTGAAGAGCATAGGCCATGTCGTGGTGAGGGTAATAATGTTGAGGGGATCTTTCTGAGAACATAGGTCTAGGAGCGCGGTGTCTTCTTGCACCCAAGGCCGCCATAGCTGTTTCTTCTTTCTTCTTACCCTTTGCCATTCCTCCAGACCCGCCTTGGATGGCTTGGGAGGTTGCTCTAATAGCGGATTGGCTCAAAATTCTGCCTGTTTTTAGTCCATTCTCCACCATTTCACCGATCTTAATAGCTTCTGCGAACGGTTTGCCCATGGCTGACATCATATTCTGGAAATAATCAGCTTCCTGGGCTTGAAGAAATACCGTGACCATTTCCACCTCATCCATTGGAGGCTTTACTCTCGATGCTTGCTCATGCCACTTAATTGCATACTCCCGAAAACTTTCTGAGGACTTCTTCTTTAGATTTGCCAATGAGTTCCGGTCTGGAGCAATATCTATATTGTACTGGAACTGTCTAACAAAGTCTCTCGCAAGGTCGTCCCAGATGTGCCAACGAGAAATGTCCTGATCCATGTACCACTTGGAGGTGATACCCACCAAGATTTCCCCAAAGTAAGCCATGAGCAATTGTTCTTTTCCTCCAGCCCCGCGCAATTGATTGCAGTATTTCTTAAGGTGAGCAATGGGATCACCATGCCCATCGTATTTCTCGAACTTCGGAGTCTTGAATCCCATAGGCAAATGCACGTGAGGGAACATGCACAAATCAGTATATGACACACTCTTTTGCCCACTTAAACCCTGCATGTTTTTGAGGCTCTGTTCTAGGCTTCTCATCCTTTTTGCCATTTCATCCTGTTCGGGAGCTTTGGGAGTCTTTTCCTGTCCCGTTGTGAACTCATAGGGAGGTGGTTGGGAGTAAGTATAGGTGGGGTAGTGAGGAGGCTCCACTTGGAAAATAGGATTTTGGAATGTGAAGGCTGACGGATCAAAAGTGGTTGGTTTTGGGAGTGCGGGTTGTGTTGTGGCGGAGCATGGGGGAGCAGTAAAGATATTGGGGACTCCTCCGGATGTGAACACCGGGGGGCGGACCTCAGAAGGTGTTCCCACAAAATGAGCCGACATGGTGGGCTGTCCCAATGGGGTATTCGGGTGACTGATGGGAATATTAAAGGTACCCCCTGTTCTAGGAAACAACTCGGGGAATCCGGGGATGGCACTTGGAGGTTCCCTTCCATTCGTCCACGCATCCCACATCTCCATGAACCTAAGACGTAAGATCATGTTCTCTTCAGCCGCTGCAGATTCCGAGGCTAAGATGCCCGAGATTGGGCCATTTTTTGGGATGGGAATGGCTGGCAAGGTCATTTCCGAAGACATTTCTATGCTCCCCTTTGATCTAGTAAAGTACGGATGTGATGCCAGTTTACCACGAAAAACCACCCACCGTTTCTATAAAACCTGGACTGAAAGTGACAGCAGCAAACGGTTAGTTTGAGGCAAGTAACAGATAGGTAATCGCACGTTGAGGTGTGATGCACCTATACAGTTAAATGTGTTTCTATATGTTTTGCAACGGTTGCATGCGTCATCCCGGTTTTTCCTTATTCTTTCCCATTTTTCTTCTTTCATTTCTTTTTTTGTTTCTCTTTTCTTTTCTCTCCCTCTTTTCTTTTCTTTCATTCTTGCCTTTGCTTTTTGCCATGGTTTCTTTCTCTCGGTTTTTCTTATTTTCTCTCTCTCTTTTTTTTGATTCTTTTCCTCTCTTGATTTTTCTTTTATTTTCTTCCCCTTTTCCTTTTCTGTTAGGGTTACGGTCGAATCTTATGGAGATTGCCTACGTATCATGACCCCGCATGAATCAGACCAAGTGTAGTTCTTGAAAAATAAATGCGAAAAGTAAGGAAATAATTTTTTTTTGGGAATTTTCGATTTTTCATTAATTTTTATTTCAAAAACAAAACTCCGGCTTTGCGGATACGACCTTTCAGCACTTCGGGAAAGAAGATTTTAAGGTTGTGCCCGCTAACCATTGAAAATGACCCAAGGTGGCTGTTCTTGCAAAAACAGCCTTTTGGGGACATTCGGCTTATTTTAAGCAAGAAAGGCATCACCTGACTTATTTGTGGCAAAAATTAAATTTTTTGTTAGTTTTTGGCTATTTTTTGAAAAAGGAAAGTTGGACCCGATGGGAGTTGCCTACGTATCCCACGCCCTGTGGGAATCAAACTGGCGTAGTTCGGGCAGATTTGACAAAACCAACTATTTTTGAAAACAAAAATTTTTCTTTTTCCTTCATTTTCTCAAAAATTCAGCAAGGTTTTAGAATTTTTCTAAAAAAATACCTACCTCTCACTCTTGGTTTTTCTTTCTTTCTTTTCCCCCTTTTTTTTGATTTTTCTGTCCCTATTCTAGAAGTCGGTCAACATGCAAGCCGAAACAAATAAATGCACAAGTAGCACGTAAGATGCATCAGGATGGTCTTTTCATTTCAGGTCACCTGTCCTAGACGGACTCAACCCCTGTGTTGAGTCCCCTAAGTCAAATGCACATGATGCAAACAAACGTTCCTACTAGGGATCCGACATGAGACTTTGTTATACTAGGTTTAGCCCTGAGTTTAATGTTCTAGACCTGGCTTACCGAGCAGACAACTCGAGCCACGGGGGGGGGGGGAGCGTACCGGGGATACAGAAGCTCCGCCGGCTTAGCAACTTGTCCGAACCTCGTTCTAAATGGGATAAGACTCTAAACAGAAGAGAAGTCACACGAGGTGCACCCTTCTCCATGATGTAGAAGACTCAGAAGAGGAAGGGTTTTCGTAGCAGTTTATATATACAATTCACCAAATATCAAAGCGGTAAAGCATTTAGCACATTTAGCATGAAACATGTAGGAAAATCAGATAATAAATAAAGCCAATCATAACAGCTACTCTAAGCTCGAATTCTTGAACCCTAAACCGAAGTTCTAGGTTCGTATCCCCAGCAGAGTCGCCAGAGCTGTCACACCTCCTTTTTTTACACACCTACCCCTGAGGATAGTGTATAAGGGAGTTTTCCAATTTAAGTGACATTATTCGAAATGGGAATATTTATTTAATCAGAGTCGCCACTTGGGATAGGTTTGGCTTTTGGTGTCCCAAGTCACCAGTTTATCTTGAATCCCAAATCGAGGAAATTTTCGACTTTCCAAATGAAGTTTGCGAACCAGAAATTCTGACTAAGGAATTCTGTTGACCCGAGGGAAGGTGTTAGGCACCCCCGGATCCCGTGGTTCTAGCACGGTCGCTTAAAATATTATAAATGGCCTAATATCTGATTTTAAAACATGTTCATCCTATAGTGCAATTTAAAATTATTTACCGCTTTTAATTGATTTTTAAGGAAGGTTGAACGTCGTTTAAACCGTATTTTTGGATCACGTCACATGAAATGCACCCGGATCCGCGACACATTTTATTCAACATTTTGGGATTTGGATTTGGGTCACATGAAATGCACACCCGAATTTAGGAAGGTAGATTTATTAAAATGCGCGCCTAAAGAAACTAACGTGTTGATAACTTTGCGGGAGGCCATGAAAATTCGCTAAATGGCACGTCCCGAATTCTAAATATTTTAATGTGAGTATTTAAAGAGGGCCACGCAATTTATGAATTTTGTTTAGCGCGGCGCACCTCATTTTATTTTAAAGGCCATCCTAAAAGGGACTATCATTCTCTACTAAGGATTGTCTCTAAAAACTTAATTAATTAACATTATTCAATAACTACTATTAAAAGCATTCAAGGAAATTAGGGCCCCAAGATCAAGTCCAAACCCAAACAAGAGGATCTTCCTTATTGAATACCCCTTAATTCAAGTTTGCTACTTAACTTGAAAAGCCCAAACCTGCATTACAAATTTAAACCCCTGGCCTTAATTAAGGCTTTCATCACATTGGGTCTCGAAATTGGCCCAAGAAGAAGGAGAATTTCAATCAGCTTTATAGAGGGGCTGTCTAACGTTGGACTTCTTAAAAACAGGCCCATTTGGAGGTGTTTCCAGCAATCCACAATTCAACACAATGCTCAATTTTGGGCTTGTTATTATACAACCGGGCTTAATTTTTTACTGATTTTAACTTAGACCTGCTAATAGTTTGCATAAGCGACTGAAATGGTCATTCGAATCAGAGTGTGCTGATCTTCAAACTTGATACACATATAGAAATATAGAATCCAGAAATCACATGAACTTGACCCAATGACACGCAGGAAATGTTAAATAAATTATAAATCAATTTTTGCACTTAGATTCAGCTAGTGACAGCGATTTTGCATTTGAAGTACTGATTTTACTTTAGATCTCTATAATACTGAATTTAAAACATAATTAGGCTTAGTAATTTCAGTAAAATAAAACAATTCAACACCTAACCAAATCAAACTGCATGCTGATTTTTAACTTCAAATCTCATACACATTCACTCACTCACATACTGATGAACTAATCATGCTGATTCCTGGATTCTAACAGCAATTAAACTTCATTTATTACCAAGGATTGGAAACTGGGAATATCTAGTGAAATTTTACTAAATTAACGTGAATTTAAATGCTGAATGTGTCTATCACACAGTCCAATTATACAGTCCTTTGAAGGTTCAGCTCATATGACTCTCAAATCCTAACTAAATACAGTCATTTGCATTAACAAATGGTGAGCAAATTACAACCATATATAAACATGCTAGGCAGCCAAATCAAAGCAAAACAATAGGAAAATTCAAAAGTATGACATGAACATTTCAGCACTATCTTCAAATCTGGTCATACATTGGGATTCAATCTTCAAATAACATTTGAGACCAAAAATGTACCTGAAATTTGAATAGAAAATAGAAAATGAGGGTCAGCTGGGCAGCGGCAACACACAGCAGGTGCAGTTTCAGCAAATCTCAGCAGATTCCAAGTCAAAAATCCAGGAAAAACAAAGGATAGTGCAGTAGATTCCAAAGTAACTTCCAACAACCAATAATCAGCTGAATTTGAAGATCAAACTTGATGAACCAATGCAATTGAACTAACAACAGATCTGGAAAGGATTTCTATACTATATTTTTTGTTGATTTTCAGGATTTTTGTTCTAGGACCTATTTTCAGTAGTTTTCAGCAGCTTTGAATTTGAATTTTTAATTTTTTGTTTTCTCTATGCTTCAGATTTGGAATTTTGAATTTTTCAGAGTTTTTTTATCTCTAGACCTCTCCAAACTTCTTTTGAATTTTTCAGATCTCTAAAACTTGTATTGTAAGGCAAGGCACTACCCTTTTATAGACAAAATTAGGGCAACTTTCAGATTTTCTTTTGCACCCTTGCCCCCTCTTTTAATTTCATTTTTTTAGCTTAAAAGTCCCTCAAGGACTGACTTATTGCCCAAGTTATTATACTAAGTTTCTGAAATTTTAATTAGAGCCCCAATCTAGAAGGTTCTAGGGGTTTTCAATTTCAGTTACTGCAAAGATTCCCTTCTTGAAATACCTATACTACCCTTGACCTAATTCTGAAATTACTAACCTATGTCAACCTAACCCAAGCCCTTTTGAAATTGATCAAAATGACCATGGTTAATCATCAAGGCCTGGGAATTACTCAGCTATAACCAAACGAGAATTAATTAACACAAAATCCCCAAAATTAAACTAACAGTCCAACTAATCTATCTTGAATTATTTCTGCTTAATCAATGTTGCAGGCTATCACTACGAAATCATGCTATCTATTATCAATCAAAAATTAAACTAAGAATCAAACAAAAAATTAAAAAAAAATAGAGTCATATACAAACAATACGAACAGAAAAAAGGAACTAAGAACTTAACAAAAGAAACAAAAATCAAGGCATGGATTTGATCAATCATGAAGAAAAACTAAGTATTGAGGGGAAACCAGTTTCAACTAAAAGAAAAATTTACTATGCAAAGAAAAATACACATAAGATAAACAAAAGAAAAAACAAATAATGAAAGAAGGAAAAATTGCGAAAACTTACTGATTCAGGCCCTAGACTTGACTGACTTCGAATCTGATCCCCAATAATATTATATGCTTGTTCTTCGCCAAGAACAAGCACATAACATCATTTTGGAACCAATTGAACACTGATAAAACCCCCGAACTTTGACTCGGACCTTGACCTGAACCCTAGATTTAGGATTCGAAGGATTTAAGCCGGGTTTGAAGGAATCTGGTTTGGGATTTGGGAAGAGGAGGTCAAGGTGAGTCTGGGGTGTGATTTTGGTAAGGTTTGGTGGCGGCGGCGCCAGACACGGCGGAGGCGGCGGCTAGGGTTTTGCATATTCGACGGGCTTGGGTAGGATTCGAAGGAAAACACGACCAGATCCGTGATAAGAAGAAGGAAACGAGGTTGTGGTGTAATTTTGGTGGCTATTGGACAATCGCCGCCGGCGGAGGCGATTTCCGGCCGGTGGCGCATGGCGGAGCCGGCGCGGGGTTCTCTGAGGGTGTGGAGACGATGAGAGGGGGTAGGGGGGTCGTTCAGACAGTTTAATATCAAGACATGGGGCCTTCTCAACCGTTAGATCAAAAACCTAGACGGTTGAGATTGATTCTCCGTTAAACGGCGTCGTTTGGGTATGGGGTAACTGGACCGGGTATTGAAGTGGGCTTGGGGCTGGTATGGGGCCTGTTTGGACGGGTTCAGGGGTGTTTATTGGGCTGGTAAATTAAAACCTGGACAATGGCCCAAAATTTGAATTTCTCTCTTTATTTCCCCCTTTTTTTATTCTTTTCTTTTCAAAATTAAAACAAAACAAAAAATCTGAATTAAATCCTAAGACCTAATTAAACTAATTAAACCTAAACGATGACTAACACAATTAATCAAAACAAATTAAAGGAAAACTAAACAAAATTCAAAGCTAAGAATTAAACAATGCAAAAAAAACCAAATCATTTTTGTGATTTTTTCCATTTTTGTAAAATTCTAATTACTAATTAATCTAAAAATACGTAAAACTAAGTCCTAAATGCAAATGCAATATTTTTTTGTATTTTTTTATGAAGTATCATGCACACACGAATAAAAATACACAAAAAATTACACAATTAAATCCTAAAAATCAAATAATAGGGAAAATCCTAATTTTAAGAATTCTATAGGAGTAATTCAAGCGTGACAAAAATCACGTGCTCACAACCTGTACATTTCTGCCTTTATTTTTCCGCTGTATATGATGTAACTGCACAGGTTTATTTGGTAGTCTGGTCCTAGCCTTGTCACTACTTCGCCGAGGTTAGGCTAGACACTTACCAGCACATGGGGTCGGTTGTGCTGATACTACACTCTGCACTGTGTGCAAATCCCAGTGCTGCAGCTTTTAGACCACAGTGAGGTTCCTGCTTCCAGACCGTCAGGCGACCCGAGGTAGTCCTGCAGGCGTCTGCAGGCCTTGGCGTCTCCTTCTATCATTTTCTTTCTGTTTTTACTTATTCAGAGACAGATTCGTGTAATTCTATTCAGACCTTATTTGTAGTATTCTTAGACAGTGTGTGAGATTGTGACACCAATTCTGGGTAGCTTATATTTATGGATTAGTATTGGTATTATTATTTAATTGTTACATTTCGTTCTTCCGCCTTATTATTTTCGTTGTTTATATAACATTTATTCATAATTGTTAAGGGATTAAAAATGAAAAGGGTTAAATAACTGGAATAACTGGCTTGCCTAGCTCTCACTAGTAGGCGCCATCACGACTCCCGAGGGTGAAAAATCCAGATCGTGACAATTCATTTGTCGACAAATAAATGAATATAAAAGATAATGGCATTTGTTACCTATTTTTTGTGCGAAGGAGTTTGACATAAAATTTGTAATGGAATTTGTTACCTATTTTTTGTTTATATTTAAAAACAGAAGTAAAAAAAGGGTTTTTGGATAAATCAAACTTTTTTGTTGAATTTTGGACAATTTTCCTACTGATTTGCCTAAATCTCTTATATCAAAATGTTGGGTTTAAAACTCATTTGTATTTGAAAATCTTGAAGTGTAAAGGCCATTGATCAATTCATTTTTTTTATAAAATCAGAATACAATTCCATGAACCAAATTGGTTTGGGCCTGAAAATGTATTATGGTTACTATTTAGCTTACTTGTAAAATCTGGATTTTTATGACTTTAAACCAATAGCAATCAGAATTATTTAATTGTTTAAAAATAGTATGGTAAAGTTGCCAATCTATTAAACTGATTTATCACACAAGGAAATGCAGTAAAAATTAAATTGTTATATTTTTTTGCTAATTGAACAATGATAACCAAACTGCATATTACTATTCTAACAGAATTTTCTAGAAAATAATTTATGTGGTATTGCTGCATACGAACATACAAATTTTTATAAATGTATGAAGCTTTAAACAGGTTTTTGAAAATTTCACAACACTTTAACACTAAAGTTAATATAACTGAAAGTGGCCTAAAATAGTGTAAATAACTAAACTTACATGAATTTACATATAACTCTCAACCAAACAACTTCAAACAACACGATTCATGTAGCATTCAAACAAAATACTGATTCTTCATAAATATCAAATCATATTCATGATACAGCAAAATTAACTTTATATTGTTAAGTGAAATACCTTGACAGCAGCAAGAAAAACAAACAGATAAAGAAAATAGGTCTCTGAAAACTTGAGTAAGAGAAGCAGCAAGAAAACCCAAACAGGAAAACCTATGATGACCCAAAAGGTCATCCGTGTTTTAGAACCCAATTCGAGATTCCGAGGCCTTCAAAACCTCATCCTATTTCTCCTCGATTTGCATGCGCAGTCTGGGCACGTTTTCGGAAAGCCTTTATGTGAAAATTTGAGAAAATGATAATTTTTGCCTTTAAAAGTTGATTTTAGTTGACTTCGGTCAACATTTTGAGTAAACGAACCCAGACCCGTGTTTTGATGGTCCCGAAGGGTTCGTAGTAAAATATAGGACCTGGGCGTATGCCCGGAATCAAATTCCAAGGTCCCTAGCCCGAGAAATAAATTTTTTATGAGAATTATTAAACTGAAATTATAATGGTTTTGAGAAAATGGTTAATAGTTGATCTCGTCGGTATCGGGTCCGTATTTTGGTTCCAGAGCCCGATACAGGTCCGTTATGATATTTATACCTTATCTCTGAAATTTGGTGAGAAACGGGACTGATTTGACGTGATTCGGACCTTTGGTTGAGAAAATAGAACTCTTGAACTTTCTTGAAAATTTCATGCAATATGATGCTAAATTCGTAGTTCAAGGTGTTATTTTGGCGATTTGATCGTGCAAGCAAGCTCGTATGATAATCTAAGACTTGTGTGCATGTTTAGTTTGGAGCCTCGAGGGCTCGGGTGAGTTTCGGATAGGCTACGGGGTGATTTACACTTAGAAATATGGTGTGTTTTGCTGCAGTCAGTGTTTCTGGTTTTTCTTCTTCGCGTTCGCGAAGATACTCTCGTGAATAGGAAGTGTAACCTGGGCTGGGGAGGGGATTTTTCATCACGAACGCGTAGCCATGGTTGCGAACGCGGAGCACTAGGGGCTGCTTTTCGCGAACGCGACCGGCATCACGCGAATGCGTAGAGTAAAATGGAGGTGGGCTGGGGAATCATTGAGTTGCTCTTTGCGAACGCGGTCCCAGGCCCGCGAACGCAATGGTCAGGGGGACAGACCATCGCGAACGCGAAGGCCCTTCTAGCCGCAATGCATCACGAATGTGACAGGTCCATCGCGAACGGGATGAAGACCCGTCCAGTGCTTTAAAAACAAAAGCAGAAGCGGGAATTGGCCATTATTTCATATTTTCAAAAACTAGAAGGCATAGAGGCAATTTTAAAGAGACAACTTCTTCCTCAAAGTGTTGGTAAATGATTCTTAACTACTTTCTTCCAATTACCCATTGCATTTCATCAATTTTTAACCTAAAATCTAGGGTTTTCATGGTAGAAATTGGGGTTTGGGTAGAATTAGGGATTTTTGTATAATTGGAATTTAGACCTCGATTTGGGGTCGGGTTTCGAAACTAATTACATATTTGGGCTCGGGGGTAAGTGGGTGAATGGGTTTTGGCCCGAACCTTGAGTTTTGACTAAGCGGGCCAAGGGTCGATTTTTGATGTTTTGGGGAAAATTTTGGGAAACTTGTAATTGTGCATTGGAATTGATCTCTTTAGCGATAATTGATATTATTAAGGTAATTATGACTAGATACGAGTGGACTGGAGGTGGAATCTAGAGGGAAAGCAATAATTGAGGCTTGAGTTCGGCCGTGGAATCGAGGTAAGTCTTGTGGCTAACCTTAGCTTGAAGGATTAGGTGTTGTTGGCTTATTTGCTATGTGTTTGGTTGTTGAGTACAACGTATAGGTGAGGTGACGAGTACCTATACGTTGTCTTCGAGTCATAGCATGCTAGTGAGTCCTATACTTGTGACTGTTGTATTCTTTATTTCGTATTGTTCATGCTTAAACTGGTTATTCTTATGTTAAACAAATCTATCATGTTTTCCTAGAATTGGATATTGGTTGAGTATTGACTCAAATTGTGATTTATATTGTGAAGTTAAATATTGAAACGAGGTTGGTTATTGATGATTCTGTTGCTGAGTTGTTATTGTTCTGTTGTTTGGATGAGGAAGAGTGTAAAGCACCAAGGGTGATACCGTGCAATGTATTGTGAGTGAGTGATAATGCACGAAGCGTAATGCCGTGCCATATTGTGATAATGCACGAAGGGTGATGTCGTGCCATATTATGAGTGAGTTAATGCACGAAGGGTGATGCCGTGCCATGTTATGAGAGAGTTAATGCACGAAGGGTGATGTCGTGCCGTTTCTATTGATTCTTATGGTAAGGACGAGAGTAAAAGCACGAAGGGCGATGCCGTGCACTTGTTTGCTATGTTATTACTTTCTTTGGTGTAGAGCATGTTATTTGCTGCGTTTCTTTACTGTACTATTTCAGGATTTTATATTCTCCTCAGCATGTTTCTCCCCCTTCCCGTTAATATCTGCTTAATTTCCAATTGTTGTTATCTTCCTATATATGATTTAACTGCACATGTCCATGTTATTGTCGTGTCCTAGCCTCGTCACTACTTCGCCGAGGTTAGGCTCGGCACTTACCAGTACATGGGGTTGGTTGTACTGATACTGCACTCTGCACTTTCTGCGCAGATACCGGTACTGGACCTCGTTGATTAGAGTTGGGTTGCTGCCTTCAGTCCACACGAGACCCAAGGTAGATCTGCCAGTGTTCGCAGACCCTGGAGTCCCCTTCCATTTATCCTAGTCTTCATGTTTTCTTTTAATTTGAGAAAAGATGTATTTTCTTTAAACTAGTATTTGTAGTAATTCTTAGAAGTTCGTGGATTGTTACACCAGATCTTGGGTAGTCGTGTATTAGTGTTTAGATAGTTATAAATTTCTGCACTTCTTACTTTGTTTTGGTTTAAATTATCATTATTTACTGTTTTGGATAGTGATTAGCATATTAGATCTTTATCTATTGGCTAGCCTACCATTCTAAAAGTTAGGCTCCATCACGATCCTTACGGTGGGAAATCCAGGTCGTGACAAGTTGGTATCATAGCACTAGGTTGCCTAGGTCTCACAATTCACGAACAAGCTAGGCAGAGTCTGAGGGATCGGTACGGAGACGTCTGTGCTAATCCCCTAGAGGCTACAGATTTTAGGAATAACTTCACTTCGATTCTTCTCTGCTGTGCGATATTTCTCAATGCTAATTGAGCTTTCTACTCTTGTTCTTTCGCAGATGGCGAGAACATGTATCGCTTCATCAGCTGAGCAGCAGCCCGAGCCCCTAGTGGCAGCTCCTACGAGGGGCAGAGGACAAGGCCGAGGCCGTGCCAGAGGTCGAGGTAACGGCAGGGCTCAACCTAGAGATTGAGCAGCAGCACCACTAGTGGAGGCTCAGGTGGAGTTTGAAGATGACATTACGGCCCAGACCGTTCTGGCAGGGCCAGCTCAGGTTCCAGAGGGGTTCATCGCTACCCCGGTACTTCAGGATGCTTTGGTCCGTCTAGTGGGCCTTATGGAGAACGTAGCTCAGACTGGCACATTTCCTGTAGCACCAGCCGTCTCTCAGGCTGGGGTAGGAGCCCAAACTCCCGCTACCCACACTCTGGAGTAGATGGCTCCTCAGTTTCAGACTTCAGCAGCTCAGCCAGTGGGAGTAGCTTAGTCGGTTATTGCGGCTCAGGCCGCTGGTGGATCAGTTATGTCTTCTGATGCTTTGTTGAGGCTGGATAAGTTCACCAAGCTTTTTCCGGTTCATTTCAGTGGGGCAGCTTCTGAGGACCCACAGGATTATCTTGACAACTGCCATGAGGTGTTGCAGAACATGGGGATAGTGGAGACCAATGGGGTCGACTTTGCTGTATTCCACATGATAGGGTCCGCCAAGATATGGTGGAATGATTTTGTGTTGACTAGACCAGTTGGGTCGCCTGCCTTGACTTGGGACCAGTTCTCTCAGCTATTTCTCGAGAAGTTCCTTCCTATCACTCAGAGAGAGGACTATCGCAAGCGGTTCGAGCATCTTCAGCATAGTTCTATGACCGTCACTCAGTACGAGACTAGGTTTGTTGATGTCATGACCCAAAATCTAACCATGGTCGTGATGGCGCCTATCGTGTTACAAGGCAAGCCTACTTCCCAAAATATTACTACTAAACCGATTATAAGAAATTAATAAAATATTTCAATATTTAAATTTTTCATAAACTAAATTAACTCTAAATATAATATAGAAAAATACGGAAAACGAGCCCCAAACATCGGGGTGCCACTAATTCGTGAGCGTCTAAAACAATAAACAAAGATATATAAACTGTCTAACTGTCCAAAAGAAGAAATGGCAAGAGGAGTAACAAGGTCCTGCGGACACTAGCAGCTACCTTGCAATCTCCACAAATAGCCGGCCTGAACTCAACGATCGCCGCGCTCTAACTCACCTGGATCTGCACATAAAGTGCAGGGTGTAATATGAGTACAACCGACTCAGTAGTAACAGAAATAACTAAGGAACTGAGCAGTAGTGACGAGCTAAGTAAAATAGTCCAATTATTTATTTTAACAATTTAAAAATAAACAGAAACAAACAGGTAAATTCCATAACTCAGAAAATGCCACAAAGAAATTTAACAGATAAATGCAGCAACGGTACAAATAAATACAACCTCACAATAGTGTCACTACATCTCTCATCACTCGCACTAGCACTCAACACACTCAAAACACTGTGCGCTCACTGGGGTATGTAATGACTCCGAAGGGGCTCCCAAAGCCCAAGCTCTAAGCACGGACAGCTCACGTGCAATAATATCAATACATGGATTCGCACGGTCAGCTCATGTGCTACGCGGATAGCTCATGCGCTATGGTATCAATACCTAGACCCGCACGGTCAGCTCACGTGCTACGCGGATAGCTCAGGCACTATGGTATTAATATCCTCACAACCAGGCCCTCGACCTCACTCAGTTATGTACCTCTCCAGCCTCACAATGCACCACCAATAAGGGAACACAGCCCACATCAAGTATCACAATATATCAGCAAAATAATAGAGACTCAGGTAAACATGTACAATCATTTCTATGACTGATTACAAACAATGTGAGCATGAATGAAGCCTAAACATGATCTCTAACGTGAAGGCAGACAAGTTCACCAACAAGTAAATGCATAAACACAGATAATGGTTATTAGGCCTCACAGCCTCACGGGACGGACCAAGTCTCAATCCCTCAAGGTATACACCCACACGCCCGTCACCTAGCATGGGTATCACCTCCATACAATCACATGATATCAAATTCTCTGGGTTTATACCCTCAAGGCCAGAGTTAAAACTGTTACTTACCTCAATAGCGTAAAATCCTACTCCGGGATGTCATTGTCCTTTGACTCGGTCTTCCAAAGCTCCGAATGAACCATAATCAGAATAATATTCTCAACATGGCTAGAGAATCGAATTCCACAATAAAAACTAGAAAAATAGGCAAAAATCCGAAACCAGCCAAAACCCGACCCCCGGGCCCACGTCTCAAACCAATCAAAAAAGGCAGAATAATAAGCCTCATCCTCTCCCGAGTCTAACCATATAAATTTATCAAAATCGGACTCCGTTTGGTCCCTCAAATCCCTACCTAAAACTCTCAAAAACTCAAGCCCTAACTCCATCAATTTCACTTTGAAATCATCAATCAAATCCCAAAACGAAGATGGATTCATGAAATATAACCAACACCGAGTAGAGGACACTTACCTTAATCACTAAGGTAAAAATTGCCTACAAAATCGCCCAAATCCAAGCTCCTCAACTCAAAATATGACCGAATGAACAAACCCTGATTTTATATATTTTTTTGCCAGCTATTCTGCCTTGTTTCTCATGCTAAACGATTCTGAAACTCGCTTTTTATGCCTCCAATGGATTCCTTGTAAAATTCTAGTCAAGTTAGTCTTTTGAATCACTCAATTTGAACTTATAATGAATGAGATATGTTGGTTCCAATATTTGAAAATAGTGCAGATTTTTAAATACGCCGTCAGTGGCAATTTCATAATTAATCTGAAAAATCTAGCAACCTAATTCTTAGTAAAATGACCATAAAATCCTCATACGATGTCCAAATTCGACGATTCTTTTTGCTACGAGTCCATAATTATTATTCAAATCTAATGCTTTAATCAAAAATTGGAGCTCATTTGTTTAATATTATATCATTAATGCTTGAAGAAACGGTGTCGAAACATAAGAAAAACGAGCGCAACACAACCCAAACCTATTCGAAAATCACCCGAGGCCCTAGGGACCTCAACCAATAATTCCAAAAAGTCATATATCACAAACCAAACTTAGTCAAACCTCCGGAACACCCAACACAACACCAAAACACCAAATCAACCTCGAATTCAAGCCTAAGAACTTCTAAACTTCCAACTTTCGCCAATTCAAGCCTAATTCTACCACGGACCTCTAAATTACATTCCGGACACACTCCTAAGTCTAAAATCACCCAACAAAGCTAATTGAAACATAAAAATCCAAATCCAAATTTGTTTACTCATAAGTCAACTTTTAGTTGACTTTTCTAACTTAGCTTTCTAACTAAGAGACTAATTGTTCATTTCACTCCAAAACTACTCCGAACCCAAACCTACCAACTCGATACAACTCAACACAGCTGGACAACACATAAATAAGCATAGATGGGGGAAATGGGGCTATAACTCTCAGAATGAACGACTGGATTATTACATCCTCCCCCTCTTAAACAAACGTTCGTCCTCGAACGAGTCTGGAAACAAAAAATACCTGAAATCATAGCATCCGAAGCAATAGCATCTGGCCTGGCTAGAAAGGCATAAGAAACAGGCCTGACCACCCCGTGATCTGCCTCCCCCTCTTGGGCGACCCATAGCTGACTGGGTTCTGCCCCTAGCTGGTTGAACTCCACCCCTAGCTGGCTGGGCGGGTGGTGGAGGAACTGGTGCTGGTGCCGGCGGCCGAGCACCCCACTGTGGAGTCCCACCCAACAGCCTAGGACAATATCTCATAATGTGACCAAAATCCCTGCACTCAAAACAACCCTTCCTCTAATGATAATGCTGCTCCTGATGTCCAAAAGAATTACCCAATGATACCTGAGCGGGCAGGGCATAATGAGAAACCAGCACTGGCAATGCACTGAATGATGACTGACTCTGCTGAAACTGACCTCCCTGAGGAGCACCACTGAGACCCGCCTGACCACGAGGCCTCTTAGCCTCCCTCTCAGCCCTCTCCTGACCTCGAACCATCTCAATCTGTCGAGCAATGTCGACAACCTCATCAAAGGTAGCACCAGATACTCTCTCCCTGGTCATTAGCAATCGAAGCTGAAACCCGAGGCCATCTACAAACCTCATGATCCTCTCTCAGTCTGCGGGAACCAACCAGACCACATGACGAGCCAACTCGGAGAACCACATCTCGTACTATGTAACAGACATCTCACCTTAACGAAGCTGCTCAAACTGCCTGTGTAGCTCCTCTCTACGGGACTCCGGTACAAACTTCTCCAGAGAGAGAACAGTGAACTGCTGCCAAGAAAGGGGCGCTGCGCCAACCGGCCTACACCTCTCGTAAGCCTCCCACCAATTAAGTGCAGCCCCAGACAACTGGAAAGTAGTGAATGAGACCCCACTGGCCTTCAAAATACCCGCGGTCCGAAGCATCCTCTGACACTTATCCAAGAAACCCTGTGCATCCTCATCCTCAGCACCACTAAATGATGGAGGCTGGAGTCTCCCAAACCTCTCCAATCTGTGTTGCTCATCCTCTGGCATCACAGAAGCTATATAGTCTTGAGCAGCTGCAACCGGCTGGGCTGGAGGTGCCCCCGGTGTCTGAAGTCCCTGAATACCCTGCTCAGGTGTGCGGGCGGCGGGAGTCTGGGTGCCTCCACCGGCCTGAGAAGTAGCTGCGGAACTGAAGCCACCTAAGCAAGGCCCGTACACACTAACAGAATCTAGGCCAGGGCCTCCTGAAGGCCTGGAATAACAATAGGCACAAGTGGTGCATGAGTTGGTCCCGCCGGAACCTCTACCTCGGGGACCTGATCCTGAGCGGGAACAACTGGGGGATCTGTAGGTGCTGCCCCAGCTGTTGCGCTGGCGATGACTCTGCCCCTACCACGGCCTCTACCGCGGCCTCGGCCTCTCGCGGCTCGAACTGGTGGTTGTCCCTCTTCACCGGTAGCACGAATCCTCAGCATCTGTGAGAGAATGCAATACAGAAGTTTAGTTACTAGAATACATAGAACGCACGATAAGAATCCAAGAATGTGAAATTTTCCTAAAGGTTCTACAGCCTCTCGAAGATAAGTACATACGTCTCCGTACCGATTCGCAAGATTCTACTAAACCCGCTCATGACTCGTGAGACCTATGTAACCTAGGCTCTGATACCAACTTGTCACGTCCCAAAATCTAACCATGGTCGTGATGGCACCTATCGTGTTACAAGGCAAGCCTACTTCCCAAAATATTACTACTAAACCGATTATACGAAATTAATAAAACATTTCAACATTTGAATTTTTCATAAACTAAATCAACTCTAAATATAATATAGAAAAATACGGAAAAACGAGCCCCAAACATTGGGGTGTCACTAAGTCATGAGCGTCTAAAACTATTAACTAAGATATATAAACTGTCTAACTGTCCAAAAGAAGAAATGACAAGAGGAGTAACAAGGTCCTGCGGACACTAGTAGCTACCTTGCAATCTCCACAGATAATCGGCCTAAACTCAACGATCGCCGCGCTCTAACTCACTTGGATCTGCACATAAAGTGCAAGGTGTAGTATGAGTACAACCGACTCAGTAGTAACATAAATAACTAAGGAACTGATTTGCAGGCTTGCCACGCATCAGCTTATGGAGGACATTTTGGAGGGGTCAGGACAGCTGCGAAAGTGCTTGTGGCCGGATTCTTTTGGTCAACAGTGTTTAGAGACGCGCACCTATGGGTGAAGGGCTGCAATGAATGTCAGCGGATCGGGAACGTTTCCTGTCGCCACGAGATGCCCATGAACCCGATTCAAGAGGTGGAAGTGTTTGATGTCTGGGGGATTGACTTCATGGGCCCCTTCGTCAGCTCATTTGGCAATAAATACATACTGGTTGCTGTGGACTACGTGTCCAAGTGGGTAGAAGCTACTGCGTTACCCACTAATGATGCAAGAGTAGTGGTGGGATTCCTGAAGAAGAACATATTCACCCGATTTGGGACACCACGAGCGATTATCAGCGACGGAGGCACTCACTTCTGTAATAGAGCCTTCGAAAAGTTGCTTGCTAAGTATGACGTGCGCCACAAGGTGGCTACTCCGTATCACCCGTAAACTAGTGGGCAGGTGGAAGTGTCCAATAAAGAAATCAAGAGTGTGTTGACCAAGACTGTGAACGCCACAAGAACTGATTGGGCGAGGAAGCTAGATGATGCACTCTGGGCCTATAGGACCGCATTTAAAACACTAATTGGTATGTCACCGTATAAGTTGGTGTTTGGAAAGGCCTGTCACCTGCCAGTTGAACTTGAACATAAAGCGTGGTGGGTGTTGAAGCAGTTGAACTTAGATATTGAAGCTGCAGGCACAACTAGAATCACTGAGTTGTATGAGCTTGACGAGTTCAGACATCTTTCTTTTGAGAGCACAAGATTGTACAAGGAAAGAATGAAGAGGTTACACGACCAGAACATTGTTGAGCGACATTTGAAACCCGGGGACATGGTATTGCTCTATAACTCAAGATTGCGGCTGTTCCCTGGTAAGCTTAAGTCAAGATGGTCTGGACCGTTTCGAGTGGTTGAAGTATTCCCTTCAGGTGCTGTAGAGATCGCCGCTGAGAAAGAGTCTCGTACATTTAGAGTCAATGGGCAGAGATTAAAACTATATGTGGGCATGAACGAACCAAAGAAAGGGTCTGAGATCCACCTGACTGAACCTCAGAGGTCGAGCGAGCCTTAAATGCGCTCACGTGTGTCGTGTCGCGACGTTAAATGAGGCGCTGCGTGGGAGGCAACCCACGAATATGTAGTAAGTGTAGTTTGTAAATCTAAAAAAAAAAGAGCGAGAGAGAGCGGTTGAGCGAATCTTGCGCTCGTGTTGCGTCGTACCGCGACGTTAAATCAGGCGCTTCATGGGAGGCAACCCACGATAGTAGAATTTCTAACATGTTGGATATATGCAGGTTAGTGCGGAGGTCATTGCATCACGAGCCTGGACATACTATGGGTAAGGTAGGCCTTAAAAGAGGTAAAAATAGTTCCTAAGGGGCATAACAAGGAACAAAAAACCAAGCAATAGGCAGCCAGTAACGGGCCCACCGCGGTCGCGGCGTAACCGCGGTACGACCGCGGTGGAGTACCCTCTCTGAAGTTTTCCCACCGCGGTCGCAGCGTAACCGCGGTACGACCGCGGTGGAGTACCCTCTCTAAAGATTTCCCACCGCGGTCGCAGCGTAACCGCGGTACGACCGCGGTGGAGTACCCTCTCTGAAGATTTTCCACCGCGGTCCCGGCGTAACCGCAGCAGGACCGCGGTAGACCAAAAACGGGCCCAGGTATGTGCAGCAGAGAAAAAAAATTATTTTCTTCCCCCCCCCCTCCCTTTCTTTAATCACCCTAACCTACCCACAACCCCCTCCCTTACCCAACCGACAGAATCACCCTTTTCTTCTCTTCTCTCTCTCTTATCTCTATCTTCTCTCAAATCTCTCAAATTCTCTCCATTATTTTTCTTCTTCTTCTTCCCAAATCCTCTCCTCTTCTTCTCCATTTTTCTTTCTTCTTTCTTCTTCTTCTCACCATCAAACACCCTTTCTTGTCCAAACCTTCTTCTTACCCCCCATCTTGTCCAAACCCTAACCACCCAAATAAACCCTCCCCAAAAATTGCCCACCCCCCTACCCACATACCACCCCATAATTTTTTTTTTCTTTTCCTTTTTCAAGACTCCACGCTAATACTCAAGTAAGTTGTTCTACTTTTCTTTATTTTGTATGTATTTTACATTATGTTGTGATTTTTGTAGATAATTCTTGATTTTTGGTGGCAATGGGGTTTTCGACTCCAAGTTGTTGTTTGGGGTTGTTTTGTATAAGTGTGGGGTGTAATTCTAGTTGACCATTTGTGTGTGGGGTGGGTGGTAGAAGCATGTATTGTATGTATTGATGGAAGCTTGTGGTGGGGGTGTTATAGGGCGAAATTGTATTGTTGTGAGTGGTGTGAGGATAATAGTGGATGTTGTACACCTTGGGTAATTGTTTGGTGCCAGCGGGTGGAGAAGTCTGAGTATCCAGCCGACTGGCACATGTTTGGCTGGCCCTGATTGTTATGATGAACTGATTGCAGGTACCATGGCCAGAAAGAAGCGAAGAAATTCAGAAAGTACTTCCGATGTGCCCACTTATGATGCCACCCGGTTCACATCCGAGGAGGCCCAGGACAGGTTTCATGCGAAAGCAACTAAAAACTTTGTCCCGGAGATTGGTATTGACAGGGCCGCCCTCCGAGTTGAAAAGCCGGACATGTACGAAGAAATCTGCCGGCGAGGGATGGAGTACTTGTTCGATGAACCTGACACGGCAAACCCGATGATAGTCCGGGAGTTCTACGCGAACTGCCCGGAACATATGTGCAGGTCTGTGATTGTGCGGGGCCAAGTAGTAGATGCCTCAGTCCAGAAAATTCGCCAGGTCCTGCAGCTGCCTCCGTTCACTGGAGCCAATGATTATTACCACAATTCTCTAGGGGTCGATTGGGGCACTCTGACTGACTCCTTGTGCTCAGGGGGAAGGCCAATTTGGATTCAGGAGAACATGACCTTGCATTCCAAGTCACTCACCTGGGAAGCCAAGTGTTGGTTCACTATGATTTGCAGCAGATTGTTGCCCACGAGCAACACAACAGATGTGAACAGCTTGCGGGCTTTATTGGTTTGGTGCTTTGTGACCAGGAAGGACGTCGATATCGCTAAGATCATTGGAGATGAAATGATGATCCGGTCGCCTCTGATGACTAAGGGGTTTTACTTCCCCTCACTTGTGACAAGGTTATGTTTGATGGTTAATGTCCCAGTCAATCCGATGGATGGCACTTTACCCCCAAGAACAGCCTTCAGAGCGTCAAAGATCAAAGTGGGCAGAGATGCACCTACACACATTGACCTTGACGATGATGATGATGCCCCAGCGCCCATGGCACCACCCCGGAGGTCTTATGATGCAGCTGGTTCCTCACGGCAACCCCATACTAGGGCGGAGTTCTCTAGATCATACACCAGCCGACCCTTGTTGACTTCTGTGGAGGAAGACGTGGCAGAACTTCGCACCTCGGTAGATAGCCTGCATGTTCGTTTGGATGCCATGTCTAGACGGCAGGCCAGGTCCGAGAGCCGGGTGATGGCTTGGTTCCGTGCTTTAGGGAGGGCCTGTCACGTGGATCCCAGCACCCTCTGACTCAGAATGATGACAGGGAAGTTCTCTTACCCTTCTATGCTTTCATTGTTTTATGACATGAGGACATGCCATACTCTTTGTGTGTGGGGTGGGAGACTTGGGTATCTGTATATATGATTTGTGTATATATGTGTTGTTGTACATGTAGCTTAGATGTCACCGACTTGGCCCAACGACGGACACTGTCGACGGGTTTCTTGAGGGTTAAGGTCGGATAAAAAAAAAACTAGAAAAGTTAGGAGACTCTTCTTGATGACGGACCACCTAGACAGTACTCTTGAGGGAAGTAGTCTAATCAAAAAGCCAAAAAGATTTATTATTTTCTTTTTAGGTAGTGTAGTAATTCCCCCTTGGTTTTTCTTTTGACCGCGGTTCTTTTTTAAGGGTTTTTCTTGAACCCGGTTAGGTAGATTTTTCTTTAATAGATTTTAGGACCCTTAGGACTCTTTTGGGCCAAGAAGGGTTGGGAAAGAATGCAACCCATGGTGTACATACCTGCAAATACTTAAAACGAACTTGAGGGTGCGACGTCTAGGCTCAAGTGTAGACTCTTAATCTTATGCCTTAATTTTGCACACCTTGTCTTATTTGAATGCTCTTGTGAATGTGTTGACAAACTAATTCAGAATGAGTTACATGCCAAGTGTGTGTGAGGTTTATACACGTATTTTATGCTTGCATGCGATACCTAGAACTTACCTCGTGTGTGTGCAAAGCAAAATAGTAGTTGTTTGGTCTTAGAGATGATTTAGGCATTTCCTTGTGTAGCCCATATAATAATGAATCCACCTCTACATATTACCATAGTTAACCCCTTTGAGCCTATAATCCTTTTTCTTTGGCAACCACATTACAAGCCTTACCCATTTGTTTGAATTGACCATATATTTGAACCTTTTCACCTCTCATGAGCACTTGAATTGTTATGAACCTTGTAAAAGTTAAAGTGTGGGGTGATCGGTTTGGCTTTTGAGTGGAACTAGTTGAATAAGGAGAAAGGTGCACTGTTTTGAAAAAAAAAAGGGAAGAGCCACTTGAAAAAAAAAGCATAAAAACTCCTAGATAAGTGGTGGCTCTTGATGTAAATGTGCTTAAAGAAGTATGAGGTAATATAAATTGATGTGAAGGTGGAGTTGGGCTTGACATAAGGATGAGGTTTAATTGAGAACATGTATGTATTAAAGTGCTTAGGGAGGTGTAGTCACTCTTATATCTAAATGTATCCTACCCGTCCCGTAGCCTACATTACAACCAAATGAAGCCCTATTGATCTTAGACTGAACAATTCGATTAGTAGAGTATTACACTAAGGGCAAGTTTATGGTGTATCTGTGTGGCATATGAATGTTCTTTGCTGAGAGTGAGTGAATACGTTTATTCTACAGTTCCTTGTTGTTTGATTTCATGTGTGTGGAACTTCTCTCAAAAAAATGTAATGTGAGGGCATTGAACTCAAGAAGAAAAAGCAAGTCTTCACTTCTGTTAGAGTACATAGATTAAGCATGAGTGTGGCATGGCATTAGAGTCTTCATCTAAGGTGTGGCTGTTGCACTTCTTAGGTTGTTCTTTCATAATAGCAGGTGTGACATAAAAAAAGGGTAATGCATCTAATGAATAGGCCTAAAAGTGTGGTTCAGTTTGCTCGAGGACGAGCAAAGATTTAAGTGTGGGGTGTTGATAATAGGTGAATTAGACTATAATTAGACCCTAAAGAACCACATTTTTTGTATAGCTTTGTTGTAAAAAGTGATAACCAAATGCTCTGATTAGTGCTTTCATGCTTTTCAGGTTATATCCAAAGAAATAAGTCGATGGAGCAAGTTTGGGATCAATTACGGAGAAAAGGGGGCCAATCAAACAATGCCCAAGAAATGCACCAAGTGAAAAGTCAAAGGAAGGCAGAAGTTGGCCTGCCGCGGTCAGACCGTAACCGCGGTAGGACCGCGGCAGAGTAGAGATGAAGATTCAGAGACCCCTTTTGGCCGCGGTCCCGGCATAACCGCGATGGGACCGCGGCAGAACGCGAACTAGCCAGGGGCAGGATTGTCAAGTCGGGAAAAATTGGTGTAAAACCCTTATAAAAAGTAGGATTTCGGCTACATTAGGTCAGATTTTGTTTAGAGAGTTCTTGGGCAAGAAACACAAGTGTGAGAGATCACCCAAAACATCATACTTCTTTATTTCTTCTTTTTCTTGCAATTTTCCATGATGAATATTATCGTAGATTATCTTTACGTTGTTATGAGTAGTTAAATACTTTAGTCTAAGGTTTTGATGGAACCTATTGAAGGATGAACTTCTTGATTATGTTCATATAGTTTGCCGGTTTAACCTCTATTTGTTCAATTACGTGTTTATTATAGTTAATTGACAGGATCCTCAATTAGTTGTGCCTATTTAGTGTGCATAACTCGGAAGAGAGTGCATATTTAGGTAATTGTTGGACAACACCACTCCCAAAGTATAAGAGGGATCTATAACTGGGGGTTTAAAGGCAAGATTAGGGAAAACGAAGCCTTGGGTGTAATCTAAAGTGAGTTGTAATAAACAAAGTCAGCTAGCGTAACTCGGGAGAGTGCATCTAGTAAATTATCGCGATTACTCGGGAGAGATTTACGGTAAAAAGAGTGCTCATGATTGATAGAGATATTTTGGTGAATCTATATGAAACATAACCGGAAGGGATTCCATCAATAGGGAAAATCACTACCTTAGAAACTTCTCATTCTTATTTACAACCCAGCATATTTAGTTTACAGTTGTTTATTTATTTACTTGCAATCTTAGTTAGTAGAAATACCATCAACTATTGTTTACAACTTTTGAGAAAGTTGATTATAAAGAATTTAGTGATTCCAACAAAGGTAATTGATAGGTTAATTCTCTGTGGGATTCGACTCCGGACTTGTAAACCGGATTATATTTGCAACGACCGCATTGTCCTCTTTATAAGGCATAGTTGGGCATGATCATGTTATCTTCCGGTATATGATTTAACTGCACAGGTTCATGTTATTGTTGTGTCCTAGCCTCGTCACTACTTCGCCGACGTTAAGCTCGTCACTTACCAGTACATGGGGTTGGTTGTACTGATACTGCACTCTGCACTTTTTGTGCAGATACCAATACTGGACCGCGTTGATTAGAGTTGGGTTGCTGCCTTCAGTCCACAGGAGACGCAAGGTAGATCTGTCAGCGTTCGCAGACCCTGGAGTCTCCTTCCATTTATCCTAGTCTTCCTGTTTTCTTTTAATTCGAGAACAAATGTATTTTCTTTAAACCATTATTTGTAGTAATTCTTAGAAATTTGTGGATTGTGACACCAGATTTTGGGTAGTCGTGTATTAGTGTTTAGACTGTTATAAATTTCCGCACTTCTTACTTTGTTTTGGTTTAAATTATTATTATTTACTGTTTTGGATAGTGATTAGCGTATTAGATCTTTATCTGTTGGCTTGCCTGGCATTCTAAAAGTTAGGCGCCATCACAATCCCGACGGTGGGAAATCCGGGTTGTGACAAAATCAAAACAACTTCAGATTAAAACCTAGAAATCCCAAAAAAATAGTATGAGAACCAGTAGGAGTTCGTTGCTAAAAGTGAAAGAAAGAGACTCCAAAAGCAGTGCCAAATCAGTATGATTCTAGGAAATTTTTCTGTGTCTGTAGCTATTTCAGTGTATTCAGGTCTATATCAAAAATGTATCTTTAGGTGTATGTATAATGAAAAGAAGGAGTGTATTTATAGAGTGTATGAGTAAAAGGGATAAGAATTAGGGTACAAAAGAATCTGCCAGAATTCCCTAAAAATCAAGGAAAAGGCATCTTTTTTTTTACATAAATGGACAGTTGTCCAATTTCTAGTACCTTCCTTATCTCAGAAAATGGACAAGTGTACCATTTTTGGATATTTTTGGATCTTATCCCTATTTTTCTACTCAGCATTGGGACAGTTGTCCCTATTCTAGAAAGTTCTAGTACTTTTTGAATGATTTTCAGAATTAGGTTTCCAAAATTGACCCTTAAGGGTCTTGGAATTACCTCAGAACCAGATTGGTTCTGGGCCTAAGTCAGGTGACTCTTGGCCTGAAGAGCTTGGGCTCTTAAATATTTAACAAAGTTGTGGGCCTATCTATTTAGCCAGGCCCAATCAATTAATAACAATAAGTAAAATGAAATAGTAAATAAACAACAACAAAAAACGAAAAAAGAATAACAGTAAACAGAAAGCAAAAAAGGAAAAATAAATTAATTTAACACTATTTTTTACTTTATCTTAATTAAATCCATTTTAATTAATTAATTAACGCAAACGAAGTAGCAAATAAAATACATAGTGATGTAAATTAACAGAATACATTTGAGCCGTAATTTTATTTATTAGTTAAGTCTGTTTTAATTAATTAATTAATTTGAACATAATATAACTAACAATAATAATTACTAATAAAAAATAAAAAATAGTAAATAAAATAACAATAAATACATAACAGTAAAAAAAATGACAATTGTGGAAATAAACATGAACAATAATAATAATAAAGCACATAATAATAATAATAATAATAATAATAATAATAATAATAATAATAATAATAATAATAATAAAAAAACATAACATAAAAAAACAGAAATAACAGAAACAAAAATTAAAGAACTCCTCTTTTTTTTAGATCTAGTTGCTAAAAACCCTCGCGTCAAGACTCTCTCTCAGAATCTAAGATCCCGAGTGAAAGATCTTGTCGTGAGGGTTATTATACAAACTAGGTTAAGCTCAAAGAAAAGCAAAGTATGAAAGGTGTGGAAAGTTGAAAAAGGAAAAAAGGTTTGAAATGCACAAGAAAGAGTGACATTGTGTCTCTCTAACCCCTTAAAAAGAAGTTAAATGACTCAAAGAGTCAAGTGAATGGATGCCAAATAAATCAAAAAAAGTGCTTAAGGGAAGATGGAACCTACTTAGACCAAAACATTTCCTACACAGTACCAAAAGCCTTCACAATGTCTCCACAAAAGCGCTATATGATCTTGAGTTGAATGAAGCTTACATTAGTGGATACTCACATAAGGGGCAAGCATATGGTACCTAGAACCAGACTTGAGGCTTTTTCTTGAGAGAGATGAGTGAATTCTCATTATCCTCGTTCTGAGTGCCACTATCTTAAAGGTGAGGACTGCTTAGGGAGAGTTGAGAATGTGTGAGTTTGGGTTCCACAATGACCAAAGTAATAGAAAATAGTTCTTTGATGTGTTGAGTCAATCCTTGATGCTCTTGTGTCGCACTTGATCCATGGTGTTTTTAAGAAAGAGTAAATGTGTTAATGATTCATGTGTATTGAGGGCAATTGTTAGTCCCAATTAAGGCTAGTTGAGGTCACTTTAGGACAGCTGAAATTCTTCTAGGACATTCTCTTAAGGAGTGGGTCTTATTTTGTTTGCTTGAGGACAAGCAAAAGCTTAAGTTTGGGGGAGTTGATAACTAGAAATTTTGACACATTTTATACTCCTTCTTGCTTATGCTTTGATTAAATATTCATACAAAATAGTCCCGAAAGGCTCACAAGTTGTGCTTGATTACAGGTTTGATCAACAAAGTGATAAAATGTCAAAGATCGGCTCAAAAGGAGTGAAACTTTCACATGTACCAAAAACAAGGCAAGCTCATGCAGAACAGGCCCAGTGCGGCCGCACACCACTTTGTGCGGTCCGTACTGGGAGATTCAGAGAGTTGAATTTTCAGGCTTCAAGGCAGTGCAGCCGCACACCATTTTGTGCGGTTCCCACTGAAGGCAATGCGGCCGCAGTCCATTCTCTGCGGTCCGCGGTGCCAAGATTCAGAGAGGATGATTTTTTCAAGTTTGAAGCCTATGCGGTCCGCGGTCAACTTTTTACGGACCGCATTAGAAGCCTCCGCGGCCGCGGTCCATTCTGTGCGGTCCGCCGAGCTCAAGTTCAGAGAGCCATTTTTCAAAGTCAAAGCCCCAGTGCGGACCGCGGTCCATTTTGTGCTGTCCGCACTAACCCCGCAGGGGCATTTTTGTCCAGATTTTTTAGCTTAGTATAAATAAATTCTTTTTCTATTTTTAGGTCATCAGATATTGTAATACGTAAGCTGCACACGTGAGGCGACTTTTCTAAGCCATTTTGGGCAATTTCGCTTACTTTTTATCATTGAATCTTTGTATTAGTTTAGCAATTAATTAATATGTGTTCATATTCATCTATTTCTTATTTTTCTTCTTTGAATATGAGTAGCTAGACCCATTAGCTAGGGTTGTGGTTCAACCTTAGTGTGGGTAATTGATGGGTCTTGTAATCTAGGGCTAAATTGATTATGGGTGTTTGTTATTTGGGTCAATTTCATGGTTAATTTCTGAATTAGTGGTTGCAAACACTAGTTTGTGTTTAGTTGACTAGGGTTCTTCTCGAGAAAGAGAATCTAAGTCTCCAAAGTTGACCCAACAAGGAATTGGGGCGAACTCAAGAAATTGATAGCCCCAATTAAAGGGTTAAATCTCGAGAGAGTAATACCCGACTTGAAATTTTGTTGCTTATGCAAATTAGCATACCCACTTGGTCTTGAGAAAGTCAGTTGGGCAAAATCACTTGAACCACCGAGAGGTGTAGAGTGGGTAAATTAGTGCAACGGTTATATCATATTCTCCAATCATGTCAATTATGCCTTAGTTTCAAGTACCCGTCATTTGCCCACCTAGGCGGATGTCACTACCCTAGTGCCTTTTAAACCATTAGATACAACTTGTAATATTTATCTCTTTGCTTAATCTAGTTGCATTTTCAATTAGTAGTTTGATAAAAATAGACTCATAAAGAAAATCCAAAAATGAATAGAAGACCAATTAAGAGCACATACACAATCCTAAACTAGATAGATACTCGATTCAAATCCTAGCTCTCTGTGGATTCGATCCCGACCCAAAATTGGGTAAAAGCTATTGCGATTAGTAGTGCGGAGTTGGCTGCGATCAGGTGACCATGACCCCTTCTCCGGTTATGCTTTTGGTGGCTGCTGCCAATTTGGCGGCGCTGTCCACTTCGATATTCTACGCTCAGGGTATTTGATCGAGCTGGCATTCGTCGAACTCGAGTAACAGTTTGCAAATTTCGTCCTAGTATTTCTGTAGCCGTTGCTCCTTAATTTGGAAAGTCCTTGTGACTTGGTTGACGAGTTGCGAGTCGCATCGCAGGACTACTCATCGTGCTCCATATTGAGTGCCAATTTTAACTCTGCGATCACGGCCTCATTGTTAGTTATATCAGGGCACCGTATGGACTGCGAAATACTTCGCATGTTGGGACCTTGAGCATGAGTTCCAGTCCAGATCTGATGCGTTAGACGCGCCATCGGTGTACAGAACCCATTGGTCGTGCATTTTGGTGGAAGTCCTGGCGGTTTCCCTTTTGACTTCGAGCATTATCTTCAAACTAAAGTCGGTGACGAAGTCCGCAATTACTTGCGACTCTATCGCCGTTCGCGACTGGTAGCTTATTTCGTGCTCGCTCAGATCTATGGCCCACTTGGCCAATCTGCCCGACAGTTCGGGTTTGTGAAGGATACTCCTTAGAGGAAAAGTCGTGACCACCGAGATGTGGTGGCACTGAAAATAAGGTCTAAGCTTTCGTGAAGCTACAACCAAGGCTAGAGCTAGCTTCTCAAGGTGGGGGTACCTCCTTTTAGCGTCGACCAAAGTTTTGCTAATGTAGTAGATTGGAGACTGCGTACCTTTATTTTCTCGTACCAGGATGGCACTTACTGCGACGTCTGACACAGCCAGGTAGACAAGGAGACGCTCTTCGGGTTCTGCCTTAGCGAGCAACGGGGGCGAAGACAGGTAGGCCTTAAGCTCTCTTAAGGCGTCGATGCACTCGGAATTCCATTGGAGTCCGTTATCCTTTTTGAGTACGCCGAAAAATTTGTGGCACCTATCGGAGGACCGTGAGATGAATCTCGACAGGGCGGCTATATGGCCGATCAGCTTCTACACTTGTTTCTTGCTGTTTAAAATTTCTGGCATTCCTTCTATGGCCTTGATTTGGTCGGGGTTAACCTCGATGCCTCGTTGCGATACCAAGAAGCCGAGGAACTTTCCAGAGGGTACGCCGAAGGCACATTTTTCGGGGTTCAATTTCTTGTCGTACCTTCTGAGTATGTCGAAGGCTTCCCTAAAGTGGTCGATGTGGTCTTCCTTCCTTTTTGACTTGACCAACATGTCGTCTATATATACTTCCATGGTCTTGCCGATTTGATTTTTGAACATTTTGGCCACTAGCCTCTGATATATTGCCCCTGGTAGGTGATGGAAGTGGTTTTTTCCTGGTCCTCCTCCTCCATGAGGGTTTGGTTGTAGCCTGAGTAGGCGTCCAAAAAGTTTAGCAGTCCATGTCCGGCTGTAGCGTCGATGAGTTGGTCGATATGGGGCAGCAGGAATGAATCTTTTTGGCAGACTTTGTTCAGATCTGTGAAGTCTACGTATATCCGCCACTTTCCGTTATTCTTTTTCACCATAACCACATTGGCGACCCACTGAGGGTACTTCAGTTCTCTAATAGAACCGTTCTCTAACAATTTTTTGACCTCTTCACAAACCGCGTCATTTATTGCGGAGTTGAACTTTTGTCTAATTTGCCTCGTCGGGGGGGGGGGGGGGGGGTAAAACGGGTCGACTTTCAACTTGGGAGTTGCTATCTCCTTCGGGATACCTGGCATGTCTGCATGGGAAAAGCAAATAGGTCTACGTTACTTTTTAAGAATTGGCAAAATTTACCTGGATCTTGGAGCTTATGGCCGATGAAAGCTTTCTTGCTGTGGTCGTTATCGTCTAGTTGGATGGGGTTGAGGTCCTCTACGGTTGACCTTGCGGTTTCTACGATTCTGGGGTCTCTAATGACGTCTTTCCTCTCATCACCATCTGACCCCGACTTCGTTAATTGCTATGCCTCCTCGGCCATTTCTTTTAATAGATGGGTGTATGTGCAGTCTTAGGCGATGCAGTAGCATTCTCGAGCCATGCGTTGCTCTCTTCGGATGTAGAATACTCCCTAGGAGGTGGGAAATTTAATGACTTGGTATAAGCTGTAGGGGACAACTTTCATGGCGTGTATCCAAGGTCGGCCTATGATGGCATTGTACGCCGTATCCTGG
The DNA here is from genome assembly GCF_001879085.1 of Nicotiana attenuata. Taxonomy (NCBI): domain Eukaryota; kingdom Viridiplantae; phylum Streptophyta; class Magnoliopsida; order Solanales; family Solanaceae; genus Nicotiana; species Nicotiana attenuata. Next base: position 86,146 of record NW_017671546.1, on the reverse strand, counting down.
TCTATGATGTGGAACGTGGTCTCCAAAGTGATGTCGCCGACCAGGACGGGCAGCGTGATTTCTCCAGATGTCCGCTCAACTACATTGTTAAAGCCTGTTAGTGTGATGCAACGCGGCACTATCTTGTCTTCGAGCTTCATTTGGGTGAGGACTCGAGGGTGGATGATGCACGCGCTACTCCCGTCATCAACCATAATACGTTTTACATCAGTATCAAAGACACGTAAAGTAATGACAAGAGCGCATAGTGAGGAAGGACCAAACCGTGGGTATCTGACTTATCGAAGATGATAATTTCTTCGAGTTCATCATGCCGTTCGTGGGTGATGGACCGTTTGAGTTTGTGGGTGGTGGCGAACTTCACGCTGTTGATAGATGCATCATCGCCTCCTCCGATGATCATTTGAATGGTCCGAGCTGGAGAAGGCGATTTGGGCGGTCCCTGGTGTTGTTCCCGCCCTCGGGCAAAGTTGGCCCTTCCACGATCGCTCATCAGCTCTTTCAAGTGCCCTTGGTGAAGCATGTTCACAACCTCCAGTCTTAGGGCGATACAATCCTCGGTTTTATGACCCCGCTCCTGGTGGAATTCGCAGAGGGCATTTGACTTTCTGGTGCTCGGGTCGGATCTCATCTTCTATGGCCATTTCACTTTTGGGCCGAACTTTTCCCGTGCGTAGACTATTTCTGAGAAGGAAACATAAAAATTATGAGCAGATAATAAAGGGGGCATACCTCTCTCATTTCGGTGGATTGTCGTTCATGGCCTGGATGGACCTTCATCGTGGCGTGGAGGTGGCAAGAGGGTGCCTCTGATGTAAGGCTATTGTCTCTCTCGATTAGAGATCCCGCTAGATCTCTCCTGCTGTCGTTTCTCTGGTATTTCCTAGACTCCATTTGGATCGCGATCAGATGTTGGGTTGGCCGTTGAGATCGTCCTCGTCGGCTATTACCTCGGCACAGTAGGCATTGTGTATCTCGTCCCAAGTGGTTGGAGGGTATTTCATGAGTCAGCTCAGCAACTTTTTGGTCGCGCTCAACCCACTTCTGCTTAGTCCATTATGGAAAGCGGCTACCGCCATCCCCTCAAATACATTTGGAAGGGTCATTCTTACACGATTGAATCGGGCGAGGAAGTCCCTAAGCCCTTCGCCAGGCGATTGCTTAATGGTGAATATGTCGTTCACCCTCGCCTCTGCTTTCTTGGCTCCGGCATGGGCGGTGATGAACTTGTCTACCATTTCCTCGAACGTTTCTATGGAGCACGTAGGTAACTGTGATACCAAGTCAGTGCTCCCCCGGTTAAGGTTTCTCCAATCTTTTTCAGCAATATGGACGATACTTGTTCTTTTGCGAGGTCATTTCCTTTTACTGCAGTGACATAGTGGGTCACATGATCCTCCGGGTCCGTCGTGCCGTCGTATATTTTTAAGTACGACGGCATTTTGAAGGTCTTTGGTATGGCGTGCGGTGCAGCCTTGTCGCTATATGGTTGCTTAACAAACCGACCGGTGTCTCTTTTTGGTAGAAGTTTTGGGGCATCCGGTATTTTGTCTACCCTTTCTTGGTGCTCTTTAATTTGGTTACAAAGCATTTTGTTCTCGCTCTCCATCTCCTCCATTTTCCTCAAAATTGGGTTAGGGGTGTCATTACCTGCATCACTAAAATTGTGAGTGATACCTGTTGCAGGGGGGGGTGCTGCTCGTCAGCTGCTGATGCAATGGCCCTTGTCTCTTCCCTACTCGACCTTCGAGCGGGCTTGTCGAGGAAGCCAGTTAGCGTGTTTGTCAACCATGCCTCAAGTAACCTTTTTCACTACCAGTGGTGCCTCTTCTGTTGTGGATGTAGAGGCACCCTTACCGTGCGAGGTCGTGACACTACCGAGAGGTGGAGGCGAGTTGTTTCGCCTGGGAGAGATGTTTGGTGTTATGTCTTCTTCGCCCTCCGTTTCCTTCACTTTGTTAATGGTGTGGAGGAGGTTGGTGGTGAGGTCAGCTATCGCCTTCCTCTTTTCCTCTCCGTTGCCTGCCATGTCAGATTTGTGCAAACAAGGAAATACGGGATCTTGCAATGTTTGTGTGTTGTTTTTTTAGATCTAGAAGAAACTAAAATTTTAACTAGAAAATCCCCACAGACGTCCAAAAAGTGCTAAATCTTTTTGTTAAACTAATTAAATAAGATGATAATGGGTAAATCCTAGTTAAACATAATAAATCCTAGATCTGAAATTGGTAGATATGAATAACGTAAAATTGCACTTGAAGCTATTTAATACCAAGGGGGTGTTTACTGGTATTGTTATGAATGTTTGAGGGAGTAATGACAAGCAATAAATATATTAAATGGCAATAAATGTAAATAGAGAGAATGATTCACCCAGATATTCAATATGGTGGATGATTCTCCCTCTGACAATGATGTAAGATAAAAAAACGTGGGAATATAGAAAGCTTTCTCGGATCTGATGTGAGAAGGCTTGGGATCAACAACAAATCGAATCTTTTTGTAAAGACAATGTTTGTAATTTACTTGAGAGTCAACTTTTCAAGAGAGTACATACCCTTTCTTCTCTCTCTATCCCTACTTATATGGGACATATCCCTTAGCTAACTGAAAGTACAAGTGCAGAGAATATTCTGTAGAATATTCCTCTAAAATATCTTATTACTAAACCAGCCGTTTGGCCTGATCTGAATACTCGACCTCGACCCTAGCTACTTAGCTCGCCAGTATGTTACTTCCTAAGCACGACATCGGCCTAATCGGCTCATAGTTATCCTCTCTTAGACAAGGTTCCCTAGGTCAGATTTTGACCCATACAGTAAGAATATTTCTTTTTCATTTTTAAACATTTGAAACTTTGTTACCGCTTTGAAATGTGAAAGAAAATATGGTAGAGTATTGAGTTTAAGCAGCTCTAGTAAGATTTCAAATAAATAATATAGTACGTATTAGACAGGTGAGGAGAAAGAGTATATTCCTTTTTCTAAAGCTTCATAGAATTTAATATATACATTTGGAAATTTTTCATTTTTAATTTCAATTTTCCTTTTGATTGTCACGGTAACTTATTTTTACTTAGTAACGAAATACCTAGTGTGTTTCATACCAAACACTTAACACCTTATATAATTGAAATTACACAAGATTTAACGTTTGTGTAGGATTTTTCATATAAGAGGTTTTCGTGTTTGATTTGGAATCTGGAAGGTGTATTTGTAACTGAATGTTAAATGTCAATTATGCACATTATGATGGGGCTACAATTTTTCTGTAAGATTAGTTTTTGGCCTGGATTAAACAGAGCATGTGTACCCGTTCTTCTTTTGGATCACACTTACTGCACTCACATGCCTTGATCTTGATGTCAGTTTCCAAGCTATAATCTAGCCACTGGTTGTTCTGTTTCTGGGTGTTTGTTCTTTTGAATGCTCAAAAACTAAAGAGAAGGATACTGTTGGTATTATGGTGTTCAAAATTAGAAAATCAGAAAAAATAGAAGTTAGAACAGAAAATGCAAAAATAATTCCGAGCCCACTGAATTCACAGTGTGTCATTAAGGAATTTAATCCCCTCACTTACTTTTGGGAGGCTGATAAAAGGGAAAAACGGAGTGGAATCATAAGTACATGGAAAGATTGCAAAGAAAACCTTCATGGTGTTGAAGAAATGTAAGCTGTTGATGTTTAAAAAAGAACTGGCATGAAGCCAAAAGAAAATGGAAATTGTACTTCAAAAAGATATGACTTGATTGCCTACCAACTCAGATTGTAATCTAATGGAAATAGATTAAGTCTTATTTGTATGGTAGAAGCAAATACAAAATTCACCGTGTTTGTGAAGGCAATTGCCTAAGGGTCTGATCAAAGAGAATAGACAATTTCAGAAGTACAAATTAAGGGTGCATTTGCATCGTTATAACAAGTGTCACTATTGACGTTGTTTCAATATTTTCGGAAAGGAGGGAACATATTCCCGAAACAGTATGTTTGCCTCAGAGTTGAATTAACATGAACAGTGGCGTCAATATCGGGTTATGTCTTCTTTACTCTAGTTATTCTTTAATTTCCTACCCTTAGTAATTTATGATATCTTACTTGTTATAAAACAATAAAAGTAGAAAAACAATATTGCAGAGAGAGAGAATTCTTATTGAATTTTGGGATGAATTATTATGGAATAGAACCCTCTATTTATAGGGAGAGAGTAACTTAGTCACCAAGTAATAAACCCTAGAATCTCTCTAAATATAGACATTCACCATAAATAAAATTCTATTTATAACACTCCCCATTGAATGTCTATTCAACAGATAATGTGCCTCGTTAAAACCTTAACTAAAATAAAACCCAATGGGAAGAAAATTCTAGAAAAGGAAAAAGAGTACACATATCTAATAATACGCCTTTTGATTGCCTCGTTAAAAACCTTGCAAGGAAAACCCAGTGGGACAAAACCTTGTAAGGGAAAAAGAGTGCAACGCGCATTAACTCCCCCTGATGAGAGCATCAATTCACATCCTTGAGCCTTCGCATCTCAATCTTGTACACTAGCTTCTTGAAGGTTGACGTCGGTAGAGACTTGATGAACAAATCAGCCATATTATCACTTGAACGAATTTGTTGCACATTAATATCACCATTCTTTTGAAGATCATGTGTGAAAAATAACTTTGGTGAAATGTGCTTTGTCCTATCTTCTTTTATGAATCCTCCCTTCAATTGGGCTATGCATGCTGCATTGTCTTCATACAAAATCGTGGGCAGTTTGTCGCACTTCAAACCACATTTGTCTTGAATAAGATGTATTATAGACCTCAACCACACACATTCTCGACTTGCTTCATGAATAGCAATTATCTCAGCATGATTGGATGAAGTAGCCACAATTGATTGCTTAGTCAATCGTCAAGATATGGCAGTTCCTCCACATGTAAACACATAGCCTGTTTGAGATCGAGCCTTGTGTGGATCGGATAAATACCCAGCATCGGCATAACCAACAAGATCAGGACTGCAATTATTGCCATAAAATAAGCCCATATCGGTAGTTCCTTTTAGATACCACAATATGTGTTTGATTCCATTCCAATGTCTCCTTGTAGGAGCAGAGTTATACCTTGCTAAGACATTAACTGAAAAAGTTATGTCAGGATTTGTAGTATTAGCAAGGTACATTAGTGCACCAATTGCACTAAGATATGGTACTTCAGAACCAAGTAGCTCTTCATTCTTTTCTTGAGGTCGGAATGGATCCTTATTCACATCAAGTGATCGAACAACCATCGGAGTACTTAATGGATGTGCTCCATCCATGTAAAACCGTTTCAGTACCTTTTCTATGTAGGCATATTGATGAGCAAAAATTCTGTTTGCCAAATGTTCAAGTTGCAAACCAAGACATAATTTTGTCTTTCCAAGATCTTTCATCTCGAATTCCTTCTTTAAATAATTAATTGCCTTTTGGAGTTCTATAGGAGTTCCAATAAGGTTTATGTCATCAACATATACGGCAAGTACAACAAATTCCGATGTTGTTTTCTTTATAAAAACACATGGGCAAATGGCATTATTTATATAGCCTTCCTTTAATAAATACTCACTAAGACGATTATACCACATACGTCCTGATTGCTTTAGACCATACAAAGATCTTTGCAATTTGATTGAAAACATTTTTCGGGACTTTGAATTATGTGTGTTAGGAATTTTAAATCCATCGGGAATTTTCATGTATATCTCATTATCAAGTGAGAAAGTAGGCGGTAACCACATCCATTAAATGCATGTCAAGCTTTTCATGGACAACAAAACTAATGAGATAACGGAAAGTTATAGCATCCATAACGGGTGAATATGTCTCTTCATAATCGACACCAGGCCTTTGTGAAAATCCTTGTGCAACAAGGCGTGCCTTATATCTTTGTACCTCTTTTTCTCATTCCTCTTGCGTACAAAGACCCATTTATAGCCAACAGGCTTAATACAATTAGGTGTTTGGACTACAGGCCCAAAAACTTCACGTTTTGCAAGTGAGTTCAACTTTGATTGGATTGCTTCTTGCCACTTTGGCCAATCACGTCTTTGTCGACATTCTCCAACAGATTGAGGTTCAAGATCCTCATTATCTTGCATAATGCTAGATGCAACATTATATGCAAAGACATAACCCACCACTCTATCCAATCGATTCAAATTTATCACAATATCGTTTGGATTTATTGATAGTTCCTTATTTTCTTGAGTCTCGGGCTCAGTGGGTTCCTCATGAATCTCAAAATTTATTAAATTGTGGATTTCTTCACGAGACTTTTTTGTAGTGTCATTTTGATCATTTGTTTTCCTTTTTCTAGGATTTCGATCTTTGGAATCCAATGGTCTGCCACGTTTTAGGCGTGCTTTCGACTCATTAGCTATGACACTAGAAGATTGTCCAATAGGGACATCAATACGGATTGGAACATTCTCTGCAGGGATATGTGATTTTGTTATCCTTTTCAAATTAGTAAATGCGTCTGGCATTTGATTTGCTATTCTCTGCAAATGGATAATCTTTTGCACCTATTTTTCACAAATAGAGGCACGTGGATCAAGATGAGATAATGATGGATTTTTTCACAAAATTTCCCGTTTGGTTTCACCAACTTCTCCCCCTAATTTTGGAAAAAGTGTCTCATCGAATCGACAGTTTGCAAATCGTGCAGTAAACAAATCCGCCGTTAATGTTTCGAGGTAGCGAATAATGGAGGGCGATTCAAACCCAACATATATTCCTAACCTTCTTTGGGGATTCATTTTGGTGCGATATGACGGTGCTACAGGCACATATACTGCGCATCCAAAAATTCTCAAATGGGATATATTAGGTTCATGACCCAAAACTAATTGCAACGGGGAATATTTATGATAATTTGTCACTCTGAGACGAACTAGAATTGCTGCATGCAAAATGGCGTGACCTCAAACAGAAGTGGGCAGCCTCGTTTTCATGAGTAACGATCTTGCTATCAATTGCGGATGTTTAATTAAAGACTCTGTAAGGCCATTTTGAGTGTGAGCATGAGCTACAGGATATTCCACTTTTATCTCAATTGATAAGCAATAATCATTAAATGCTTGGGATAAAAACTCAGCAGCATTATCAAGTCTAATAGACTTAATTGGATTATCAGGAAATTGTGCCCGTAATCGAATTATTTGTGCCATTAATTTTGCAAACGCGAGGTTGCAAGATGACAGTAGGCACACATGAGACCATCCAGAAGATGCATCTATTAAGATCATAAAATATCTAAACGACCCACTAGGTGGGTGAATATGTCCATAAATGTCCCCTTGTATACGTTCCAAAAACGCAGGGGACTCAGTTCCAACCTTTTGTTAGTGATGGTCTAATAATTAACTTGCCTTGATAACAAGAAGTGCAAGAAAATGCATTATTTAAAAGAATCTTTAAATTCTTTAATGGATGCCCATTTGAGTTTTCTATAATTCGTCTCATCATAATTGATCCAGGGTGTCCCAATCGATCATGCCAAAGTACAAAAGTATTGGAATCAGTAACCTTTTGGTTTACGGTAGAATGTGCCTCAATTGCACTAATTCTTGTCCAATACAGGCCACAAGATAAAGATGGGAACTTCTCAATAACCCTCTTTTGGCCAGAGACATTCTTGGTAATGATGAGATATTCAAGATTATTCTCATCTATCGTCTCAATATGATATCCATTTCGGCGGATATCTTTAAAACTCAACAAGTTCCTCTTGGACTTGGAGGAGAACATTGCATTCTCTATGATAAGTATTGTTCCCTTAGGCAGAGTTATAGTTGCTTTTTCAGAGCCTTTAATTAATTTACTACTACCAGAAATTATAGTAACATCTGCCCTAGAGAAATATTTCTTCTCTTTGAATATTGTATATGTCGTACATGAATCAACTAAATAAATATTTTTATAATTGAATTTTGATCCAAGTTTGCTTTGTGAGATATCCATATTTGCATCCCATTATTTGACATACAAAAGAAATATATGAATAAATATTAGTATTTTTAGAGAAAAAAAATAGGAGAATAACAGAGTTAAATCAATAATTCAATAATGACCTTGTAATGCAATTTCGAGCAAACTCTGATTATGATACAAATAATTACATAGCTAAAAATAATGGAATTATGAGTACACTACACATATGACTAATACAAGTACAATAAATTTATTTACATTATATAACTTATTTGATTTTGTATTTACAACAAATTGCATTTCACTCAGTTTAACATAACAAAATAACTGAACAGTGTAAAAATTATTAAAATAATGACCGTACACCATTTTCTTGTCGTTATTAGACAGATCATTTAAATTAAATACCTTTGATCCACATTAGTCATAAGTACATATATGTTTTATCCATATATATGTCATAATTGGAAATCTTTTGTATCCATTAACTGACACATCTATATTTTGTGAGCAACAACATTTATATTATTAAATTGCAACTCTATAGATCCTAACAATAGAAACATTGTTGGCTTCTTGGGATTTGACAACAAACCAACACTATTTAATAAAACAAATAATATTAATTGATACAAATCACTACTACTCATGTAAAGAACTATGATTACATGATGTTTATTCACTAACTAATACAAATAAGCAAAATAAAAATAAAATCAAACTACTCAATCTTCTATAACCATAGATCCATCACCGATCAAGTGGTCTATTTTTCCATCAGGGCGCTCAGAAGTCTGCCACATCTAAGTGGGTGATGTCAAATTCATTGTCATAGACAAAATTAGCTTCAGGACCATTATTCTTTAGAGATGCTTGATAAAGCTCAACCAAATGTCTTGGTACACGATAAATATTTGCCCAATGCTCTTTTCCACCGCAACGATAGCATTCAGTTTCTGAACCATTTGCTTTTGGCTTCTCATCTTTCCCTTTCCACTTTTGGTGGTTATTTCTCTTTGGGGGATAATTAACACCAAGAAAATTTCTTCCTTGTCTATGGCCACGGCCACGACCACGACCACGAATAGAGTCATGGCCTTTTCCACGCCTAGCATAATTGGAATACACCTCATCCACTTCAGGCAATGGTGTAGACCAGTGAGTCGATTTTCGTGATTTCTCATGAGCAAATCGTTGTTTCGTTCAGCCACAAGGAGAAGAGAAATCAACTCAGAGTACTTCTTGAAATCTTTCTCTCTGTACAACTGTTGCAGGACCATATTGAATGCATGAAACATTGTAAACGTTTTTTCAAGCATATCATATTCAGTGATAGTATCTCCACAGAGTTTCAATTTAGAAGTAATTCTGAACATCGCAGAATTATATTCAGAAACAGACTTAAAGTCTTGGAGCCTCAGATGAGCCCAATCATATTGTGCTTGTGGAAGAGTGACCAAATTTAAGTTATCATATCTTTCCTTTAAGCCATTCTACAAAACAAGTAGATCTTTGACTGTGAGATATTCTATTTTCAACCATTCATCAAGGTGATGGCGCAAGAAAATCAAGGCCTTAGCACAGTCTTGGGTGGATGCTTTAATTTTGTCTTTAATGGCGTCTCCAAGACCCATTGCATCCAAATGGATTTCATCATCTAACACCCATGTCATATAGTTCTTGCCCGAAATTTCAAGGGCAATGAACTTTCTTTTCATAATGTCAGTCATAATTAAAAAGAGGAGAAAAGTTATACATTAATCTTCTCAAAGAGCTTCTTAAAACGGTAGAGTCTCGTGCTGATAACGTGTTATGAAACAATAAAAGTAGAAGAACAATATTGCAGAGAAAGAGTGAGAGAGAGAGAGAGAGAGAGAGAGAGAGAGAGAGAGAGAGAGAGAGAGAGAGAGAATTCTTATTGAATTTTGGGATGAATTACAATGGAATAGAACCCTCTATTTATAGGGAGAGAGTGACTTAGCCACCAAGTAATAAACCCTAGAATCTCTCTAAATATAGACATTCACCATAAATAAAATTCTATTTATAATACTTCTTTAAATTTAGGGTAGATATATATTATGTGATGATCTCATATTACATATTTAGAATATATGCATGAGTATGAATAACATGTATTGCGGTTAATTTGTTATTCCTTTGACCATATGAAAAACTATTTGTAGTTGATATAGAATTTGGTAACATGCATAAAATATGTGGAAGATTAATTTCAAGGTTGTAAGACATAAGTTAAGCTTACAGTAATACTTGAAGTATTCTTGAGATCATAAATATAATATATGTAAAGAAGCACATATATGTGTTTGATTAGAGAAAAAGATCAAACTGTTTAAAGTGTTATAATGGTTTAGTTGGAAAACCATTTGGAAAGGGAATTAAATTCTCGTGATTTTCTATACCCGTTATGGAGAAAAAAATCTTCGTGATTTTCTACTCCTCATTCGAGATCAAAATCTGCGTGATTTTGTACTCGTTCATAGAGATTAAAGTCTTCGTGACTTTCTACTCGTTTGTCGGAAATTAAAGTCTAAGTGACTTTATACTCGTTTTGTAGATTAAAGTCTTAGTGATTTTCAACTCCAATTTATTATTCGGTTTGAAGATTAAAAACTTAACCGTTTATTAAATTTGATTGTGTCACATATTATTCGGTTTGAAGATTGAAAAACTTCACCATTTACTAGATCTAGTTGTATCAGATGTTACTCGGTTTGAAGATTAAAAACTTCACCATTTATTAACCCTGGATCTATCGTGACACAAACAACAAGTTCTTGTAGTTGGCTCTACAACGTAATAGGGGCGTCGAATATGAATCTCCTTTTGAAGAGATATGTTTGGAATATGAAATAATTCACCAAACGATCACCCCTTAGTCACTGCAATCTAATGAAACTGCGAAAAGAAAGAATAGAACCTTAAAGGAGATGATGAGTACATTGTTGAAAAGTTCTGTTTACCCCAGAACTTGTGGGGAAAGTTATTTTTACAGCTAACCGAATACTCAATCGAGTTCCCCACAGCAAAACGCAATCCATTCCATATGAAAAATGAAAAGGAAGGAAGCCCAACTTAAAATATTTTAAAGTGTGGGGGTGCTTAGCTAAATTGCAAGTTCCTAAACCCAAAGGGATAAAAATCGAATCGAAAACCGTTGATTCCGTTTTTATAAGATATGCAACAAATAGTAAGGCATATCGTTTTCTGATTCATAAATCAGAAAATCCCGACATTCATATTAATACGGTAATCGAATCAGATAATGTTGAATTCTTTAAAAATAGTTATCCGTATAAAAAGGAATGTGAGTCGTCTAGTGAAGTATCTAAGCGAACTCGGGAAGAAGCAAATGAAAGTAAGTTCAATTAGAAAAAAAAATCCAAGACGTAGTAAACGTCAAAGGATATCTACTTCCTTTGGATAGGATTTTCAAACATTCTTGTTGAAAAATGAGCCTCAAATGTTTAAAGAAACATTGTCTTCCTCGGAAGCACAATAATGCAAAGATGTAGTCATTAGTGAGATAGAATCCATATTAAGTAATCATACTTGGGAATTGGTTGATCTTCTTCCAGGAAATAAACCTTTGGGTTCCAAATGGATTTTCAAGAGATGGTACTATTGACAAATATAAGGCAATATTGATTAAGGATTAAGACAACGAGAATATCTTGATTACTTTGACACATGCTCACCGGTAACGAGAATTACATCTATTCGGATGGTAATAGCGTTAGCCGTCGTGTATGGCCTTGAAATCCATCAGATGGACGTAAAGTCAACCTTCTTAATTGGATATTTGGAGGAAGAAATTTATATGGAACAACCCGAAGGGTTCGTTGTTCCTGGAAAAGATAAGAAAGTTTGCATTGATATGGATTATATGTTGATAGAAAAGGCACATGAAACATGTGAAATGTGGGGGCATTTAGCTTATGCATAACAAAGGCTAATGTTAGACGTGATGTCTATATTATTTAGAAGAACTAGATGATATGATTCTTCTAACCTCACGAATCCTTAAGGATATTGATATGGTAGTCGGTGAATTCATTACTTGTTCAGTCTTAGTGATGACTAGTGATGAATTACAAATTCGAAAGTTGTTTACGTGCCTTTCCAGAAATAATTTGTTCTTTCTTGAACATTTATTTAGCTCTTTTATAAAAGGGTGTCACCTGGAAGGCTGTGACTTTTTATGAAAAATGTGTATGTATGTCTTGTATAAACATGATCGTTCATAAACGAAGGTATTAATACGTTAGTCTATAATGAGGTGAACCAACCGATGAACATGACCAAAATTCATTGGAAGTTGGATTTGTTTCATAAATGAAGGTGCTATAATTTGCATATCATATAGATGTATGAATAAATAGTATACACATGCTTGAAAATGGCGGAATGATTGCCAACTGTTATATATTAAAAGGTTGTGGCCACAACTGATGTCAATCATTCTAGCTGTTGTTATAATATACTATTACTACATTAAGTGTAGTCAATAATCTAATATGAAATCGAAAGTCGAGACGTATTAGTCTACGACATAAGAAAGTTTGCATTGAACTTTCATGACAATTAAACGAGTTTTGAAGTATTTGAAATATACTCCAAATTATGCTTTGCACCATAATAAGTATCCAGCGATAATAGAGGGGTATAGTGATGCAAATTAGATCACCGGTTCAATCGATTCTAAATAGTCGGTGGAGGAGCGATGTCTTGGAAATCGTCCAAACAAATGTGCATTGACCGCTCTGCAATGGAGGCTGAGTTTATAGCCTTAGATCGGTGAAGAAGTTAAACGGCTCCGAAATTTCTTGGAAGATATTCCATTTTGGCTCAAACATTTGGAACCTATATGTATACATTATGATAGTCAGGCGGCAATAGGCAGGGCAGGGAGCGCTATGTATAACGAAAAATCTCGTCACATTTGATAGAGACACAATACTGTTAGACAATTACTCTCTGGTGTTGTTATCACAATTGACTACGCAAAGTCAAGAGATAACGTGTTCGATCCACTTACAAAAGGCCTATCTAGAGAGGCAGTTGAAAGATCATCGAAGGGAATGGGGCTAAGGCCTAGGACAAGTCATCATGGCGGTAACTCTACCTAGCATACTGGAGATCCCAAGAGCTAGGTTCAAAGAGATCAAACAAAGTTATGAATGACGGTTCAACATTGTCAAATAACTCAACCCATTCTCGTGATGAAGACAATGTTCAGAAATCAAGGTAAAGCATTAAGGCTTTTTGATGAGTCAATAAAGCTTAAAGTTTTTTAATGATTTACTAAGTCTGGCAGGATATGACCAGATAGTGTGTCTATAGGATTACACGTTTAGAAATCACCTAGATGAGTGTGAAGTGTAAGCCGCTTTAAGAGGAATAAAAGTAAAGGCCTATTCTCTAAGCACTCATGAAACCATACGGTGTTCATGGCTGAAACGAACACAACCGTGAAAACCAAAACGGTTAAGGATTGATTGTGTAACTTATAGTTTTCTAGGTGCCAAAGCTCGACGATTCAAAGATATTAAATCTACCGATTGACCGAGTATATCCGACATAAGTTCCGTACGAGTATATCTGACATAAGTTCACTACGGAAAGTTCAAAGGAAAACCTACTTATCCAGATGCGATTAATCCTTACTTGCGAATCACACAGTATTTTCATGCATATTTTTCACATATGTCCATTCCTCATTCATGTGGGAGATTGTTGCGTTTTTATTAAGGGGTGTGAATGGGAAATGGAAGAGGCACCTCCTGGTTTGCACCTCTTCATCTCACCCTTTCATTGTCTATAAATTTAGAGGCTTGGCCTCATTTTTCAGATATGGAAAAATTGAAATCTTTTCCCATATTTTCTACATTGTTGCATTATTTTCTAAATAAACATAAGTATCAAGTGTGATTTGCTCCGTTTGTTGAGTTCGCTGAAGTTCTGTAATTTGAAGTGCCGCTATCACAGAATAGTTATTCCGTTCTATCCTGAGAGGAATTAATCCGTATACCTTGGGCAACAGTGAGGGGATTAAATTCTTTAAGGACACACTGTGAATTCAGTGGGCTCGGAATTATTTTTGCATTTTCTGTTCTAAGTTCTATTTTTTCTAATTTTCTGATTTTGAACACCATAATACCAACAGATACTTCGTTGGGGTCTGATTAAATGTTGTTGGGATATAATTAGCTACTATAGTTACTGCAATTTGCTGAATGGCTTTAACCTATAATGTTTTCAACATTTCCAAGGGAGAAATTCAAAAATAGCCAGACTTACAAGCGGTCGTTCAAAAATAGCCCAGTTTCAAAAGTAATCGAAATTTAGCCACTTTTCTTGTAAAGATAAATCTGAGCGAATACACTGTTCAAAACCTGGAAAATACACTAGTATATTATGCTGGAGTTCCAGCATAAGTATACTTGAACTCCAGCATATTATACTGAAGTTCCAGGATAAGTATGCTGGAACTCCAGCATAATATGATGGCGTTCCAGCATAAGTACACTAGAACTCCAGCATAATATACTGGAGTTCCAGCAAAGTATACCGGTCCAGTATAATATGCTGGAAGTTCATAAGTGCTCGAATCTCCAGTATATTATGCTGGAACTTTCCGTGTGTTGGAGTTCCAGTATTATATGCTGGAAGTTCATACACAGGTGCACCGAACTCCAGTATATTATGCTGGACCGGTCTCTGTTGCAGCAAAATAGTGGCTATTTTTCATTGACTTAGTAAACGCTGGCTATTTTTGAATGACCGGTCCGAAAACTGGCTAGACCGTGCTATTTTTACCATTTCCAGTTGGAATTACGTGTGTCTGATGGCATCTCAAGAAGAGACATGTGATTCACATTTTCCATGGACTCATCAAGATAATTGTTCCCCTACAACAAAAGTTGGTTCCAAATCAAAACCTTATGCTGCTGTTCCCGTTCGTTCTGTTGCCCCTACAGGTGAACAACACATGAATGTCAAGGTCAAGGCCAAACAGCAGAAGGTTAAGAAAAACAAGATTTCTACAAAGTATTGCGTGAAATTGCATCGAAACAGCCTGAAAATAAGCCTTCTGCCTCTAAAAGAACCAAAGGAGAAGCTAGATGTGGAGAGGCCACGGTAACAAAGAATCGAAATTCAGTTCACAGTGAAGCTATTGCTGATTTTTCTGGCGTGCCACCACCATTTTGTTCCTGTACAGGTGTTTCTAGAAGGTGCTGCAAATGTGGAGTTTATGGTTGGCAATCATCATGTTGTACCACCACCTTATCTGCGTATCCCCTCCCAATGAATCCCTCAAAACCTGGGAATTAATCGTCTCGGTGGGAGGAAAATGACTAATGGAGCATACACTAAACTTCTTCTTAGACTTGCTGCTGAAGGTCGTGATCTTTCTAATCCAGTTGACCTGAAGAACCATTGGGCTAAACATGGTAGTAACAAGTTTATTACTATTAAGTAAACACGAGTAGAGTTAACTGAAACGTGTGCATTCAACCTGTATATATAGTTTTGCTCTCCTACTGTTGTTTCCTCGGGTGAGCATTAGAATAGTAGGTTGTTAATATGTTTAACTTAGTACTGATAAATTCTACTAATATCATCATGCTTCTCAATATTAGTCTTTGCGATGCTTTTTTATCCTTTCTACCAAAAGTATGGCATCTTGAAACTCACGATATGTTCTGTTTATTCTCAACGTTTAGCACGACATGCTCTGTTGACACTGAAATTTTCTAATTTTTTGGTGGTTTCGATCTTAATTTTTGCCCAGTAGCTTACCTCCGAGTAGATAGTGCAGAAACTGCTTGGCACTGAAGTTATGGCCTTGTTTTCATTATTTCATGTGTTTCCAAAACCAAATGATGATCAAGTGGAAAACATCAGCCAAAAAGGTTGATGCTTGCCTTGATATGTTTCACTTAATTTCTCCTTCTTATTATCCATGTTACAACTCTCAACACATTTCCAGCTAGATATAAATACATAATCAAGTGTATCTTCTCATTTTTGGGGAATTATCTACCATGAAACTGAAACATGAAAGAAGTCGGCAAATAAAAAATTTAGGGAAGAGGGGCGAAACAACAAGGTACAACAGATGATTCTGGTGCCTAGCTGTTAATAGAGGTTTAGGCCTTTGCAGCTTGAACTGGAGCTGCAGCTCTGCTGGCAACGATTTGCTCGTAGAGGTCTCTGATCTTCAAACCGACAATGGTCTGGAAGAAACCTGTTCCATTGTTGCTACCAGGGAAATCAGCATGCTTCAACATTTGTTGAGTAACTTCACCATAGAATTTGGTGGAGAGGTTGCTCAAATGGCTCTCCACATAGATGAGCTCATCCAGTCTGTCAAATTGCCCATCCATCTCCAAGACAGATACCTGTAAGTTGGAAGAAAAGCAGATGAAAGCCAGGTAATTTCTGGTATGTTGTCTTTAAAGAAGTATGACATATCATTGAAAAGAAGCTTTAAGGGTTCTTTTGGTGTTTCTTTTTCCATATATAGTAACGAAATATTCCAGCCTAACTCCGATCCACCTTTGTTAGCTTGCTCATATTGATAAATTTATGTTGAATCCTCATAATACAAAGCTAAATTTTCTAGCCTGACTAGTAATCAGCAGCTAAGGTCCTGGCAATTGAGTCTAGACAGGTGGAAAAGAAAACGATTTACCATCTAATGTACCATTTATGTTAATGGTTACAAGACATCGATTACTATAAGGAAGTTTTGGCAGGTTGGGAAAGAATATAGTCCCAGTACCTCATTGCCAAAGTAGGTGTCAGGGCCATAGGTGAACTTGATGCCAGGGTAAGAACAAGTCAACTTCCTACCACAAGGAATCCATGAGATGGTGGAGCCTTCATCAAAGAGGTAAACCGGGTTGAAGTTCTTCACTCCTTCCTTCATTATCAATCTCACTCTCAAAACTTTGCCTTCATTGTCATCTGGGATCAGCTGAGTTGGGAGCACTTCAATTACTGCATCTGCATATTGCTTTTGTGGGTCTGCACCAAACAAATTTTATTAATCTTATTTTATCTTCATTCTCAATTACGACTATGCTAATATCAAGGAATATTAAGACGTAGTGCACCAATGTAAGCATCAAAATCTGGCTTCCTGGCTTCAATACTGGCCTTAATGCTCTCAAGGCTGTGCCCTCTCTCAGCCATATCCCTCTGCATTTTCAACAAAAAATACACTTAGCTTAAAAAGGAAACCATCATCTTTCCAGGCTTAATTAAAACTTGTTCAGCATTAAGTTACCTGAATCTTCCAAGCGAACTTAACCTCATTGCTGATATCCAAGTAGATGCTGAGGTCCAAGAGTTCTCTCACACGTTCATCGTACCTATATTCCATAGAAAAAGAAAGAAAAAAATGTCAAAATTTTAGATTGTCAGATTCAAGATTGAAAAATTTACTGTACAGATTAATTAGCTTAAACGAGAAGGGAAGTATAGTAAGACGACTGTGTCAAAGTTGAATGTGTGCTTTAACGGTAGTACTTCCTTCTGGCCGGCTGAAACAACCAGCAAAACTACCAAAAATAATGTTTCCCACTCACTTGTACTACTGATTCTATGCAACATATTGCAATACCAAACTTTTTATTATTAAAAAAAAAAAAAACAATTAAATGAGGAATGGAATGGGCCCAAATGATTATAGAGGCCCATCATCAGAAGTGATAAAGATAACGTTAACTCCTCGACCATACATTTTGACAGCATCATATCGAACTATCGATCTCTCAACGGAGGTAGCATTTATCCTCATAATAACCGTCCATTTCATTCATCTTTCTGTTAGCTTATAATTCTACAGACGAACAAATGATAAACTCAACTATTACATTCTCCTTTTCTCTTGGCTTAATTAATAAAGAAAGGAAAAACATTAGAGAATTAAAAAAGGAGATAAAGAGCGCGTGTCATTACTGCTTTCTTTTTTCTTTTGTCTATTTTGCTTTGGAAAAGGTGGAGGGGTAGGGAGGTGAAGTAAGTTCAGTTACATAAAAGACAAGAAGATGTAAAGATTCTGAATATATGGAGGAACCAAGGCTTTTAATGTGTAAACTGTTTGCATGTGTGTGAAAAATCACAAGTTTTATTATGACTACTTTTGGTCTTTCAGCTTAAACTGCATATATAAACACTAGCATATATATGTATGTATAAAATGATGAAAGGGAGAGAGTAATATAATACTAGTACTTACATGGGGTGTAATCCTTCAATAACAAGAATCTTGGGAGGCTTAATGAGTTCTGGGGGGTCAAGAAGACCACTAACATGGTTATAAATTGGCTTCTCCACAGCAATACCTTCCTTAATAGCCTTAACTTGCTCATACATAAGGTCAAAATCATTAGCTCTAGGATCAAGAGCAGTCACTCCTTTCTCCTTCCTTCCAGTTCTATCAAGTGAGTGATAATCATCAAGACAAATCACAGTAGTCATGTCTGAGATTAATGTGTTTGAATCTGGATTTCCACCTTTTGGTGGCTCAGCAGCACCACCAAATACACTTGTTAATCTCCTCATGAAAGTACTTTTCCCACAGCCAGAATCAGCTGCTAAACCAATCACCACTGTCTTTTCATCATCAGCTGATGAACATGTTATAACACTAGTGCTACTGCTTCTTCTGTTGCTTCTTAATTTTGTGTAGAAAATCACTTGTTTTTGGTGAAGAAATCCTAAGTGGGATTTTGAGGGTGTGGAGATTGAACAAGTAGAGTTCAGTGATTGAGCTGTGTACACTGTACTCACTGCCATATTTTCTTGATTTTTTCCTCTCAGATTCTTGAGAGGTTTTTTTCTGTTTTCAGAGAGAAAGAGATAGAATTATGGAATAGGCTCTCCCTTCTCTCTCACTATCTGATGAGCTAAAGTTTAAGGGGTGACATGTAATGAATGAATGGACATTGATCAATTTCTTTTTTCTTTTTTCTGCCTTTGAGGATATTTTGTCCTGACATTAGGAAAATATGTGAGGTACAAAAATTTGTAAGCAAAGGGCATGGTTATGGTTAGAGAAAAACAAGTGGCAGTTTTGTTTGGATAAGAAATTGTATTGATTTGATGAGAGGAAATGCTGATAGTGTCACCCAGAGCAAATAGAGTTTTGAGGGTATTCAGTTCATTTGAATTCAGTAAAAAAATCATTAAAATTATAATAAATAGTATATATGAATCATGATTTTTGAAATATAATTGGTTCAATACTAAGAACAATAAATTAAACCCATAAAACTTAAATCTTGAATCCGCTTCTGTATGTAACTATTTACGGGTCTTTGTGACTACCTTTAGTTTTGGACACATTAAATTGAAGGTAATTCTAAGGGCAGGAATGGAGAGGACATGGTTGTAATTGTAAAGCTTGTCCAGGGATGTAATTGTAATTGTGAGTCCCATGTAGAATTTTTTTTTTTTTTTTTAAAGAATTATTCTTTTTCTTGAACTCTTTTCTGTTACAAGGATTCAAGATGATGAGGTGATGATGTTTGTGATGGATAAAGGAATGGGAAAAGCTTTGGTTGTGATTTATTGCAGTTTGGATATTGATATGACACGTGGCAGCAGGATGATGGCATGAAAAAGATGAGAGAAGAGGAATGTGGAGGAGAATATGTAATCCAAATTCAAAGTCCTTAGGCAGTGCCTTGGATTGTTTACTTGATATTTTTGTACCCATAATCGTCAAGATTAAAACTCTCATGCTGGAATATGCACTACTAGAAATCCGGAAAAAAACGACCCCAAAAAGCGACCAAAGTTTGTCGCTTATAGGTCAAAAAGCGACAAAAAGCGTTCAAACTGGCTTGGTCGCTATTTTGCTGGTCTCTTTACCTTAAGACCAAAGTTGGTCGCTAATTAGCGACCAACTTTGGTCTCTACGGTAAAAGGACCAAATATTCTGGGTAAACAATATACCGACCAACTTTGGTCGCTTTAATATTTTAATAATATAAATTTAGCGACCAAAGTTGATCTCTATATTAAAATTACGTTTTTTATTTATTTATTATTAATCAAAATATAGCGACCAACTTTGGTCTGTAAACCAAATATTATATTTTAAAATCTGAAAAATAGCGACCAAAATTGGTCGCTTTTTTTTAATTTTTTTAAACATAAGCGACCAAAATTGATCGCTAATTTCAAGAATTTAATTATTTTTTAAACATAAGCGACCAAAATTGGTCGCTATTTTCCAGGAATTTTTTTTAATAGAATAGCGACTAAAGTTGGTCGCTTTTTAGGAAATCTAGGTTAATTAGCGACCAACCTTGGTCGCTATTGCCAAGAAAATATTTTTTTAAATAGAAAAGCGACCAAAGTTGGTCGTTTTCTGGGTATAATTTTGGCAGAAACTGCCTGTTTTGGCAGCTGCACCACCTGCCAGCATACCAAATTCCTAATAACAATATAATTCAATTCATAAACTACAATTTCAATACCAAATCTCCACAACAACCCAACAACAACGACAACACAATTCAAAAAACACATTAAAATCAACAAATTAAAGTTCAATAGAACTAACAATACTAAGTTAACGCTTATTAAACCTAGTTCAAAACCGGTTCTATTTGTCTAGTTCAAAGTATATAAAAGTCAAGAAGTGTTTTGTACAACATCATTATCATCACTGTCTGATGAACTTTCATCACCAAGACGGTATGCAGAAGGGTCTACTTGTCGAGGACGGGAAGAACGATCACGGGGAGGACGGGAGGAACGAGCACGGGGAGGACGGAAGGAACGCTCACGTTCAAGTCGAGCCTCTGGCGATGACTCACGATACCGGGGAATCGGAAAACATCCAGAAGCTAGGAGAGATTTGAGCTGCTCTTGCATGCCCTGGTACTGAGCTTGCATGCCAATGTACTGAGCATCTCTAAGCTTTTCTCTTTCCTTGGCCGCTTCTAGCTCGGATGTGAGCTTTATCACAGTTTCCCGCATAGCGGAGAGGCTCTCCCCATCAAGTTGCTCGCCTTGCGAGGAAGTCTCTATTCCTTGCATTCCACACTTATAGCGATGGAATTTCTTAGTAGGAAGCCCGTATACCTTCCCCCATTTTGGACCGCTAGCAGCCTCCGTC
Source organism: Nicotiana attenuata (assembly GCF_001879085.1). Taxonomy (NCBI): domain Eukaryota; kingdom Viridiplantae; phylum Streptophyta; class Magnoliopsida; order Solanales; family Solanaceae; genus Nicotiana; species Nicotiana attenuata. Next base: position 65,019 of record NW_017671546.1, on the reverse strand, counting down.
CACATTCTTTCATCATCCTCGTCCGAAGGTTGGATTGGCTCACCCGACTCATTACGTGGCTGATGCGTATGAATTCCTCCACTTCAGCTGTGAAGCGACCCTATAAGAAAAATTACATTGAATTGGTATTTCAAAATTTATATAAAAGTAAATCAAAATACTTAATGAAAAGTGAAAACTTACATGTACAGTCGAGGCTCGGCCCTCGACCCACCTTTCTTGATCAGTCTCTCTCTTCTTCTTTACAATATGAGTCTCCTTGAATAGCTCATCTTGGTTCATCGGGCGCCCCAACTTCTTTTCCTGAAAACCCATAAATTTTAGTTAATAAACAGAATAGATATACTTGAAAATTAAACTAAATTAAGCAATTACGTACCAATCTTCTTTTTATTGTCTGTAGGCTGATCGCACGACCAGTGTGCAAGGAGACTCCCTTCTCAGATGCGCGAGCTTTCTTTCCTTTTTCGCTCTTCTCTAAGAACTTTGCGGTAAGCCATTGCCTTTTCAAATCCTCCCATAAATTCTGAAGCAACCAGTCAGGCTTCTGGTTCAACTTTCTAGCTTTGGAGAAACTATGCGACAACCGCTTGCGAGCTTTGTGATGAAAATTTGCAGCCACTTCCGCGCTATAGCGGTGTTCCCATACACACTTGCTCTGTATTTCAAAAGTTAAATATTATATGGAAATATCATAAATATAAACAATTATACTGCTTAAAAGAATATTTATACTTTAAATTGATTGAAAATTTGCTCCTTCAGCGAGAATGGGAATTCACTCCAAGTCGCATAAGGGCCATCATAAAGCTTTCTGGTGGCTTTGGAGATTATCCTCATAGTAATATTACTCGGGATGAACCTGCAATTTAATAAAAAAATACATTAATATCTTAGTACAAACTGTACAAAACAATAAACGTAAAAATAACAAATAACTCTTACCCATCACCCGCAGGGACTATGATGATCCTTCCATATTGATCATAATGCACCTCCTCGTCATCATCAGCATCACCGTCCGAAGCATGTATATCAGAGGCATCTGTGGAAGGTGTAGGGGGGTCAGAGCTAGTATCTCGCAGGCGAAGGCCTGAAATAGATGGAGTCGCTGATGAAGATGGCTGCGATCCCTGTGACTACGACATAACTGGATGGACCGCAAGTGGCTGTGATACTAATTGTTGTGACCCGAGTGGCTGTGACCCGAGTGGCTATGACACTGATGGCTGTGATCCATGTGGATTTTTCATGGATCCATGCGATCCATGCGATGCAGATGGGTGCGATCCACGTGGTCGTGAGGCAGCTGGACTGTATGTCGGACGTATAGTCATATGGCCCTGTGACGAAAGAACTGGTGTCTGCACGAAGATGTAGGGCTCGTGATGCTGTGGCAGCTCAGAATAGCCCTGGGGTGGAGACAAAGACATAGGCATAGGAATAGGCATCTCTGAAGAGGGTGGAAAAGATTGAGTATTATCTTCTACCCTCCTCTTTGGTTTCCTAGCCTTTTCTCGACCCCGAGAACCAGTAGGGTCATTGTTACCTCGACCCTTGCCTGTCATCTGCATAATATAATACATATTTAGATTGAAACATATAAAGAAACTAGCTATAAATGAGAGTTATTAAATAAACCAACTTTTTAAAGCTCATCGACGTATTGTTCCTCGTCCGAGAATTCTTCTTCCTCACTAGTTTGAGCTTCATCAGTTGATTCTTCTTCCTCGTTTTCTATAATTCTTACTTCATTTATATCAACTTCTTCCAATATGTGTTCAGGATGTTCCAAATCATTTTCTAAAAGTTCATCCACTATTTGGTGAACACTGGAGATATTGTTTTGATATGCAACATCTAACACATTCTCGACTTCCACCCTACCTACAGGCTTAGTTTTTATTACAACCCACCAATCGGACTTATTCCGCTGCAATGGATAAGGAGCATAATACACTTGTCTAACATTATGTGCAATTATGAAAGGATCATAGAGATCATACTCCCTCGTATGATTAACCTCAATTATGTTGCATTGACTGTGTACTCTTGTACCTCTTGTTGGATGTGGGTCAAACCACTTGCATCTAAAGAGTATCAATTTCTTAAATGGCCAACCTGTATATTCTAGTTCTATTATTTCTTTGAGCACACCATAATAATCAATATCTCCAACTTGGTTGCCATCACCACCTTGAACCCACACCCCACTGTTGTTGCTATTTTTATTTTTAGAGCAATCCTCTGTATGAAACTTATAACCATTCAAAACGTACTTAGACATTGTTGTGAACTCAAGCCCAGGTCCCCAAGATATATCTTTCAAAAATTGATTTACACCATTATTTGGATCATTTACCTACATATTGTTAAAAAAATTCATAAGTTAGCATAACTTCCAAATATTGTTTACCTACATAGTGTTAGAATATTTTAAGGATAAACTTACAAATTGTTTGAACCACGTATCAAATCTCGTATATACAGCATCATGGCCAAATTGACCCACGAAGAGACTGTGACACATCAAATATTTTAGTAGTTGCATTGAGATGTAATCACAGTAATTTTTATATTTTGATAACTACTAAATCAATACTTACTTGAGAAATGGTACAACTTCGGGACAATTTAGCAACACATGAAGTGTAGCTGACTTGAACTCCATATCACTCAAACTTCTCTTTCTAACATCCTTAGAACATCTGCCTGGTTGATTGAATATGGACATAGGTGGATATAATGGATCATTCATAAGGTCGACCGTGTGTCTGTTGGGCCTATTCCTAGCACATGGCACATTACTCTCAAAATAATAAGAACAAAAATGAGCTGTGATGACCCAACCCGTCGTCTCATGTATTACAGCCCCGTTTCCCCCATTTATTGCTCTTTCATGTTTTATTATCAGCAACGGGTGAGTTAGAGTTGAATTGAATTGGTTTGGATAGGAAATGAGACACTCAGTCTTGTCACACCTCCTTTTTTACCTTACTACACCCCGTGAAGGGTATAGTAAAAGGAGTTTTTCCAATTAAAGGACAATCGAAACGGGATTCGTTTATTAAGAGATTCAGAGTCGCCACTTGGGAGATTTATGGTGTCCCAAGTCACCGGTTTGAATCCCGAATCGAGGAAAAGGGTTTGACTCAGTTTAACAGTCGGGAACCAGAAATCCGAGTAAGGAATTCTGTTAACCCGGGAGAAGGGGTTAGGCACTCCCGCGTTCCGTGGTTCTAGCACGATCGCTCAACTGCTATATTTGGCTAAAGTCTAGTTTTAATATATGTTCAACCTATGTGCATTTTCAGAATTATTTAACCGTTTTTAATTAGTTTTTATGCAAGTGAACGCCGTTTAAGAGCGTGTTTTTGGATCACATCACATGAAATGCACCCGGATCTTTGACATCTCCTATTCAATGTTTTGGGATTTGGATTTGGGTTGCATGAAATGCACACCCGTATTTAAGAAGATAAAATTATTAAAAGCACGCCTAAAGTGGCTAGCGTCTTATTAACTTTGCGGAAGGCCATGAAAATTCGCTAAATGGCACGTCCCGAATTTCTAAAATATTTTAATGTATACATTTGTTGAGGGCCCCGCAATTTATGTATTTTTGTTTAGCGAGGCTCATCTCATTTATCATTTAAAGGTCCGACCTAAAGTGAACTAGGGTTTTCTATTAGATTTGTCTCTAAGAGGGCCTAGTTAGTTAGCATTATTAACTACCATTAAAAGTGATCAAGTAAAATGGGCCTCCGGTTCAAGTCCACACTTGAACAAGAGGAAATACCTCTTAGCTCAAGTGTGCTACTTAACACAAAGGCCCAAAAACCTATGATTAAATTATTTCAAAAGCCAAACCTTTAACAAGTAAAAAATGGGAGTTTTTAACAAATTATGAGAAGCAGCCCCATAGGAGGGAATTGACATATCAATGTCGTTCAAAACAGGCCCAGACTTTGATTGTGCCCAGTTGGGCGGCCTGGGCCTGTGATAAGCCCAAATATTTGATACCATTTTCATTTTGGTCTTGTCAGCACTCAACGGACAGCTACACATGTGGACTCAATTCCAAAACCCAATCAGCCAAACATGGGCCTAATACGGGAGTTAACTAATTTTGAAGTTGATTTTGTTTGATAATGGCTCAGATTGATGAAGCACAAACAGTTGGACTAGTGATTCAACATATTATTCCATGTTATTCCAATTTAATTCTCAGATTCATATGATATCATATTTGACCTTCTATTAACCGCTCGTGACAATCAAATATCTAGTTATTGATTACAAATGGAAGTATATGACCTCCAAGGCACTTCTGTATTCAGAATATTTCAAATCAAACCATCACAAAGAAGTGACTTATATTATATTAAGGCTCAAGTTAGACTAATGATCACTGATTTAATAACCTCAAACAATTCAACTACTATTATAAACCAAAGCTACTCTATACTAGATAATTGCTCATCAATTGACATCTAACTATGGACAGGCGATAATCCGGACATACAGGGACTTGAATATCCAATGTCAACTAAGTTAACTCTACTCAAACACACACTGAAGTTCAACATAATCCTAAATAATTCGAACTAGCACTGAATATTCATTAATAGTCCATTAACAGTCCATTGACAATTCTGATTGTTCAAGCCCAATAAGAACATTAACACATTCATGAACACTACACAAAATATAAACTGTCTAACAGCAAGCTCATAACAAAATCGTGCAGCAGGTTTTTATTTCATCTTCAATTGGGTATTCATATGGCTTCAGAGTCAAATTATTACCTGGAATTTGTAAATAAGAAGGAAAAGGTGAGATCAGCAGCAGTAGATGGCAAGCAGCAGTATTAAACACATCAGCGAGGACAATTGCAGGTTCAACACAACTTCACAAAGCCCAGGAATGAGTTACAGAGAATCAACAGCAGCTAATCGATCAAAAACAAACTTGTTTGCACTCAAGTTTACTCGCAATTGCACTAGGAAATTTCAAAACACCTTCAACACTCAAAAAACACCCAATAACAACTCAAATAGACCCCAAACACCTTCAGATGCTTTAAACCTTCTAATACAGGACAAAAACAGAGAGATCCGAGCTAATTTTGACCCTAAATGAGCTAAATAATTGAATTAAGAGCTGAAATTTGAGAAACGATCTAAGGAAGATCAATGTAACAGTTTTTCTTTTTTTGTATTTTTGTGACTTTTGTGTATTTTTTTGGAGATTTTCTAAGATGAGAAAGGGAATTTTAGATCTAGTGTTTGAATCTCAAATTCAAATCTAGCTTCTGGAAACTAAGACTATATTGGGGGGGAATTTTTTTTTTGGGTTCTCCAACTTGTTCTCTAAGGCATTGGCATGCCTTTTTATAGGCAAAATGAGGGCAGCCCTCAGATTCTCAGCTTTCTTTTTAGTCCCTCTATTATTTTTCAGATTTCACTTAATTAGTCCCTTATTTGTTGACTTGTTGCTCAAGTCACTGCATTAAGTTATTAAAACTCTAATTGGAACCCCATCTAGAATGTTCTAGGGGTTCCCAAATCAGTTATTTGCAGGGTTCCCTATCTATTGAATTCCCTATATTACCCTTGCACTAATCTGAAATTACTAAGTCTAGTCAAACTAACCCCCATCCTTCTTACCTTAGTCAAATAACTATGGTTAAGTGTTTAACAGGAGCTGAAAAATTCAGCTAAGTCTAAACCAATCCTAAAATTAAACTAATCACTCAAGCTAACTAATCAAAGCATGGCAATTAATTCTAACTAAGCTGTTAACCCAAACTAAATTTATTCACTAAACCAAACAGCAATTCGAATGAAATTGAAACTAATGTCAAATTATCATTAACAATCATGAACTACCCAAACCAAGCACAAAATCAAAGCATCAACTAACATGGAGAAAAATTAATCAAATGAAGAAGGATCTTAAGAACAATCGGAACAAACTTAAAATGAACCTAGAACACTGAACAAGAACCTCATCTAAACTAATGACAAAATCAAAAGAATAAATTCATGCTATTGATTATCAGTGAATTAGAACTCAAACAAACATGAAAATGAACAAATAAGAACAGAGGAAAACGAATTCAATTACTGATTCTAGACGGATTGTCAAACAACACGAAAAGAACAAAACCTAAATTAATTAATCATGAAGAAATGACGGTCGTGGAGGAAAAACTAATTTAAATACCAAAAAAAACAAAGAAAACTCACCTATGAAGTTCTAGGGTTCTGCTGCTTTGTGATCTAAAATTCGGGCAATTCCAGCGATATTTGAAGGAATCCAATTGGGGCTCGTGAAGAGGAGGATGAGAGGAGTATGGGGTGTAATTTTGGGAAAGTTTGGAAGGCGGCGCCGCCGTGGGCGGCGGAGGCGACGCCTAGGGTTTGGGTTATTTGACAAATTTGATGGGGATTTGGGGGAAGTGAAGGGCGGATTTGTGACGAGGATGACGAGGAGGTATTGTGGTGTAATTTTGGTGTCATTTGGAGGAAATGGCGTCATGGCCGGAGATATTTCAAACGGATATTCGAGGCCTTAGGACAAGATTCGAGGGAAGCCATTGACGGAATTGAAAAGAGGATTAGAAGGGGAACAAAGGGTGTCAATTTGGTGGTGTTTGGGGACTGGCCGCCGCCGTGAGACGATTCCCGGCGGCGGCACGAGGCGGCGTTACAGGGTCTGGTCTTGGGTGCGTTGAGAGAGACGATACGTGGGGTGACACGGTTCGGACAGTTAAGTATCAAGAGGACCCCACTTCCCAGCCGTTGGATCAAAAATCCTAGACGGCTGAGATTCAACCGGTCAAAAACTACCCCGTTTTGCTTTAAAGAGGGGCAGGCCGGGTTTGGGCATTTGGGCTGGGAAAATGGGTGTGTTCTGATCCGATTTTGGGGTCTCTCTGGGCTGAAACATCCATGGCCCAATTTCGAACCTTTTAATTCTTTATAAATGTTTTCTTTGTTTTCTTTTCTTTATTCCTTTTTATTTTGTATTTATTTTATTCATTATTTATATTTTCCTGATTTTTATTAAATGCCAAATCAAAAAATAACAAACCCAAATTGATTTCTAGAATTATGTTACTCAATTTCCAAGTACACTAATTCCTAATTTAAATGCAAACTAAGACAAATTACAAGTATAAATGCAAAAGAACTTTTTGTTGTTTTCTTCTTTATGAAGTAACTCAATTAATCCTAAAATATGAAAATAAATCCTAAATGCAACCGTCAAGTGCATTTTTTTTATATATTTTCATATGAATTAACTGCACAAATAAAATGCAAACAATTAACGGAAAAATAACTAAAATTCACAAAATTGCAGAATAATGAAGAAAATCATTTTGTTTGAATTTATGGGAGTAATTCACTTAAGGCAAAAATCACGTGCTCACAGCTGCCCCTCTTTGCTCGGGAACACGAAGAGTTTTCGGGCAAAGACAAGTGAGCGGATACGAGCGAATTTTGCCCGTTTGAACACTCCGTGGGAAGCATTTTTGAAAACTGTCTGACCGAACCCTGCTTCAAAGGTTGCCTACATATCCTTGGCTATAAAGGAATCAGGTCAGTGTAGTTATGGAAGGTTTGGTAGCTGGGACTACCAGGGCTGTGATTTCACTGCTGTTGCTGCTGCTACTGCTCGCCGACCTTCCTTATTACACCGTGTCAAAAATAAAAAGAAACTAGACTAAGCTATGAGCTATGAATTACAAAAGATCCTATCTATATCTTCACACTTGATCTTGTATTTCTTGTTGCCTTGTAGTATTGTATTCTCCCCGGCGACATCCTCTTGTTGTTGCCTTGAATTGTGATCTGAGATCTTTTGCCCTTTCTCCAGGTGGCTGCCTGACTGCTGACTACACTTTGAGATGTTTTCCTTTCTCCGAGTGATGCTTGACCGCTGAACTGGAATGTATTCCCTGCTCTCTAAGCGGGTTCCTGATTGCTGTATTGAACGGTATTCCTCTGTTCTTCAGGCGGGCTCCTGATTGCTGAAACTTGAAATGTATGCCTCTGTTCTCCAGGCAGGCTCCTGACTTCAACAAAATAGACAAAACAAAGAAAATCTCTTGCCCCAGTTTGGTGACTGGGCATCATATTACCAGATATTAACAAGAATTGGAAAACTGAAACTTGAATTGTAATACCTCTGTTCTCCAGGCGGGCCCCTGATTGCTGAAACTTGAAATGTATGCCTCTGTTCTTCAGGCGGGCTCCTGATTGTTGAAGCTTGAAATGTGTTCCCTTGTTCTCCAGGTGGGCTCCTGATTGCTGAACTTGAAAAGCATGCCCTTGTTCTCCAGGTGGGCTCCTGATTGCAACAAAACAAACAAAGAAAATTTTTCTGTCCCAGTTTGGTGACTGGGTGCAGCATGTTATCAGATATTAAAAGCTAAAATTGGAATTGTACTTCCCTTGTTCTCCAGGTGGGCTCCTGACTGCTGAACTTGAAAAGTATTCCCTTGTTCTCCAGGTGGGCTCCTGACTGCAACAAAATAAACAACAAAGAAAATTTCTGCCCCAGCTTGGTAACTGGGTGCAGCATGTTATCAGATATTAAAAGCTAAAATTGGAATTGTACTTCCCTTGTTCTCCAGGTGGGCTCCTGACTGCTGAACTTGAAAAGTATTCCCTTGTTCTCCAGGTGGGCTCCTGACTGCTGCAAAACAAACAAAGAAAATTTTCTGCCCCAGTTTGGTGGCTGGGTATAGTATGTTATAAAAAATTAAAAGCTAAAATTGAATTGCACTTCCCTTGTTCTCCAGGTGGACTCCTGACTGCTGAACTTGAAAAGTATTCCCTTGTTCTCCAGGTGGGCTCCTGACTGCAACAAAAATAGACAAAAACAAAGAAAAATTTCCTGCCCCTGTTTCAATCAAAGAAAAATCTTGTCAATATAAAATGGTGGCTAGTTGCTGGCATTCTTGCTAGGTACATCCCTGCCGCTGGGCTTCACTCCGTCCCGCCTTCCTGGCCTTGCCTTGAATCCCCTTGAATTCCTAACCGAATTTCACCCCTTGACTCTGATGACCCAAGTGTTCCATCCCATATTGTTGTTTTTGTGTTTTCGGCCCCTTTTTTGGTATTTCACTTCTTCCCCACAATTATCCAACTAATCCAACAATGAAACTTCCAGTGGTCCTTTATGACTTCCTTCGTTTTTGGCCATCTTTGATATACTCTGGCTCCATCTGTGCAACTAGGAAGCTGGTAGTTAGCTTTGATATTCCCTCCTTTGTTTCGAATAGAACTGACACTGAAACGTCCTAGAGATAGACCTTACAAGAATGAAATGCAATGACCTCGAGGGTTAAAGATAAAGAGAATCTGAGAACGGATGATTTGTAATGAAAAAAAGAATGAGACTTATCTGAGTGGAACAGCTGGTATCATTGAGCATGCCATGCATTTTGGATTAATCAGCCCTGTCTGTCTAACCAATCAACTTTCGATTGCCACATTTGCTGTTACGGACTTTCACAACCTGTCTTTTATCCAAACCCCCAAACCTTGCTCGTCTTACAATATCCTGAGCATCTTTTGGCCACGGACATGTCTCTGTTGCCTGACAACTCACCTTCGCCTTACGGTGCCCGTGAGGGTTTTCACCAATAAGACTCTCTCATTTTGATTTCTTCTCAACTCACTTCGCCTTATGGTGCCCGTGAGGGTTTTCACCGATAAGACTCTCTATTTTCATTATTTCTCTTGTACCGGAGTGTTGCTCCTGACGTGAATCACTTTTACTCGCTCGTATTGGCACTTCCTGAAGATTGATCAGAAGGTCTTTCTTTGGACCGCAATGCAGGCTTTTGGATAGGGCTAGAAAGAAAGGGTATAAAAGGCTCAAAAACAATTCACTTATGGGTTCACAACTACAACTTTCGGAATCACTTTCTTGCACAACTATAACTGCTGCCCCAGTTCCTTTTGTGGGGACTTTTGGAATTTGTTTTGGTGTGACTGAACCTCAGAGAGAGGCTGCCTACGTACCCTTTCGGGATCAAGTCAAACGTAGTTTAGGTCATAAGACTACGTTCGTTGTTGCGAACTTTCCTTTTCTTCTACTTTGCTTTTCTTTCTTTTCATTTCTTTTCTTTTCCTTTTCTCTTCTTTTCTTTTCTTTGCTTTTCTCTTATTTTTCTGTTTTTATTTTCTATGCTTTTTTTTTCTTTGTTTTTTTTTTCTCTTCTCTTTTTCTTTTCTTTCCGTTGGACTGTGGTTTCTTATTTCTTCACTATTTTGCCTTGCTCGAGCTTTCGAGTTGTTATTGATTCCGAAAGAGGGGTACGAAATAAAGTAAATGGGGCTCGAAAGGGGTAACAAAGGATAAGGTGTTTGGATAGCAGAACAAAATGCCTTCGTCATTTCAATCTCAGAAATATGCCAAATACAATAAAGTACAATTAAACCAAGAAATCATACATAGTATCGCTTGACTGCGTCAGAGTTGATAGCCATTTCTACACATTTTCCTTCCACATCTGTCAAATATAAAGCGCCATTGGACAACACTCTGGTTACAACAAATGGCCCCTGCCAGTTTGGGGCGAACTTTCCTTTTGCCCTAGCCCAATGAGGTAGGATACGTCTCAACACCAACTGTCCTACTTCGAACTTTCGCGGACGCACTTTCTTGTTATATGCTCTTGCCATTCTCTGTTGGTACAACTTACCGTGACACACTGCTGCCAATCTCTTCTCATCAATCAAACTTAGTTGTTCCAAGCGGGCTTTAACCCATTCAACATCATCAATTTTCGCCTCGGCGATGATCCGAAGGGACGGGATTTCAATCTCTGCGGGTATTACTGCTTCAGTTCCATACACCAGTGAATAGGGAGTCGCCCCTACTGAAGTGCGGACAGTAGTGCGATAGCCTAACAGGGCAAAAGGTAGCTTTTCATGCCATTGCCTTGACCCTTCTACCATTTTCCGAAGTATTTTCTTGATGTTCTTGTTAGCTGCTTCGACTGCTCCATTTGCTTTAGGACGATATGGGGTGGAATTGCGGTGCGTGANATTTTAGTGTATTCATCCCTTGTATTACAAAAGTGTTAACGGATTACATTTATATTATTTAGATAGTAAATACAAAAGTGATTTTCAATTTTGACCAATGTTGACCTGAAAAGAGACCAACTTTGGTCGCTAATTATCTAGAAATTAAAATTAGCGACCAAAGTTGGTCGCTAAATTTAAATCAGATTTATTTATATTTTATATAATATTTAAAATAATAATATAATTGTTAAACGTTAGAACTGGGTCCCAGATTAGCGACCAAAGTTTGTCGCTATCTGCTTCCCCTTTCGTAAGCGACCAACTTTGGTCGCTAATTTTGAATTATATTTATTTATATTTTCTAATTTTTTTAAATAATAATATAATTATTAAAGTTTTACAACTGGGTCCCATATTAGCGACCAAAGTTGGTCTCTATTTGCTTCCCCTTTCATAAGCGACCAACTTTGCTCGCAAATTTTAAATTATATTTATTTATATTTTATTATTTTTTTAAAATAATAATATAATTATTAAAAATTTATAACTGGGTCCCACTTTAGCGACCAAAGTTGGTCGCTAATTTCAGTATTTCTTTGACCAAGCAAGTCTGACCAGTTCGGTCAACATTTTGACCACATTATCGACCAAAAGCGACCAACCTTGGTCGCTAGTGTATTTAGAATAATTATTTAATTATTTTCTCCAATTTAGCGACCAACTTTGGTCGCTTTTCTTGACAGACCAAATTTGGTCGCCAAATTTTGGTCGCTTTTTTTCGGATTTCTTGTAGTGATGGCGGATAAATAGATCCCTCCACCTTTAACCAAATACATCGGGTTTGAATATTGAGAATGAAAAATTCCTGGTATAGAGCATTTTTGTCTTTAATTACGTCGTATATGGCGCAAATGATTAACCGGATCAATGAATTTCCAATATCATACTTGGGCTCCGGGAGGAGGAGGTGTAAGAAAAATTACCAACTTGACCCTTAGCCCGAGTATCATATTTGGTTATTTACTAAAATCCTCTTTTGGAGGGGAAGGATGGATTGTTAGTATGGACGATTTAGAAGATATAATCGGAGGACATGTATGGTTAGGTTCCATTTGTATGCTTGGTGGAATCTGGCATATCTTAACCAAACTCTTCGCATGGGCTCGATGCGCACTTGTATAGTCTGGAGAGGCTTACTTATTTTATAATTTAGGGACTTTAGCGGTCTTTGGTTTCATTTCAGATACTAGTTAAACCAAAAAATCTTATGTTATTTAAGCAGCATTAAATATTAGAAAAAATTCTAAACTTAGGTAGATGTATGCCAAGAAAGGTTCAGCGTAAGAGTAAGTTCTGCTTGAATAATTTGGCCTGATATATCGGTAAGTAAATTTAAAATAGCATAACTTTTATTTAGTCATTGCATTAGAAATATTGTTTATAAAATTGATGAAAGTAACTCCATTTAATCACCTATTAAATAATCAAAATCCATTTTTAGCATTATGAGAAATGGTTTGCTTCGTTTGAGTCGTCGTCACTTAATGCATGTAGGGGGCTGGGGCTTTTCCCCACGAAATTCTATTATTTTTTACACGACCTAAATGAGATTTTATATTTGAATTTGTGAGCATTTGTTCCTTTTAAGTACCACTGAAAATCAGTTTAATCATGTATATGATAATTGTTGTCTCGATAGTCAAACATGATTCCTAGGCCAAATCAGATTAACCGTTAATCTTTAAAATGGAACATAAACTTAAGTGCATCAGTAAAGGAACAAAAGTAACAAAGAAGGAGCTACGTTGTCTAGGAGTAACATAGTTTGATAAGGCTAAACTTAGCTCATAACTAACCAAAAACAAAAAGAAAAAAAAGAACTCATAACTAGCATTTATGGCTTACCTTCATTAAAAATACCTAAATTTACAACAGCAGAAGTAGTTGAGTGGAAGGTGATCTAAAGAGACAAAGGGGAACTGCTATTCTAGCTATCCAAGGGGATTTCATCCACCAACATAAAATTTATGGCCTACTGTTATTACCCCTATGCAGCGATTACAATCTGGCCGTGGCGAACCAGAAATATTTTCAAGAATGTTCAGACTTGAAAGAAGTTTTAAAAAAAATGACGAAGGGCGTTCAAAATATGTTTTGTACATCTAAAAATTAATATTTGACTTATACACACAGTGTAATTTTTTATAATATTTTGGCTAAGGATGGTCAACTAACCACCCTAAAGGTGGTTTCGCCCCTGAATCTTAGTGGCTGACTTATCTTGCTTATTGTATAGGGTAAAATATGCTATGTCAAGTGGTCGCATAAGAGGGTGACACGTGGAACCGAAAGCGGAGGATAAGTATCACCGAATGCAATTGTTCCATTTGTCACCAGAAAGAATGATGCCCATAAAGATGCAATAAATACCTGTCACCCGGTAACATTTAATAGAGAATATTTCACAGCATTTAGTACACTGCCCGTTACAAAGAAATTGTCACTTATGCTCACCGTTACAAATTCTTCAAGGGCCCTCATAATTGACACTAAAGAAGGGCATGATCCTAGTACCTTGTTCCCTAGGTGCAACTATAAGTAGTGAGCTCTGTAATTATTGTAAAAGATACGAATTTTCTGGCAAACTGATGCTAGGCTAGAAACTTGTATTTTAGCCGTAGTATTACACTCTAATTGTTGCATTTTATATGTGTTTGAGCTTAAATGATGGTGAATTACACTTAGTATGTGTTTTATGCTTTGCATGAAGTGATTCCGAGTTCAAAAATTACTTTGGATCTAAATCGATCAATTTGGAGCTTTGAAGTCTAAGTAAAAGCCCAATAAATTAAGTCGGGATCGTGTTCGGAGGTCGTGTACCAAGTATGGATGTCAAAAGAGGATAAAATGACTTCACTCTGAGAAATTAACACTGCCGCACCGCGTGGGGTGCTGCAGGGTGCGACGCGGCAGTGTAAAAAATGGCCTGAAGAACAAAATTGCACCCCCGCTGATAAACTCCATAGGCGAGCAGCGGGTGGCACCGCGGGGTACGGCGCGTCTGTGCAAAAAAGCTGCAGAGTCTCCTACTTCGGCTTGGAAAGGGTAGATTCATCCGGAGTTGTTTCTACACGGTATAAATACATAAATAAACATGATTTTTAGGGGGTGACCTAACTTTGTGAGGAAAACAAAAGTGCCAAACACTCGGGAGCACGGATATGATCAATTCTTCCATCTCTTTCTAGTAATCATTGATTTTATGTTTGAAAACCTTATTTTTGATGATTGTATGGACATGAGTGGCTAAGAAACCTATTGTTCTGGGGTCATGGGTGCTACATGAATGTTGATGTTTGAAGTTTAAATTGGCGAATTTGATTTTATCATATTGAGTTGTTTATTTAATTCTAATTTTATTATTTTGCTGAGTAGCTAACAGTGAAATACTATCTACGAATCTAAAATTAAACTCGAAAGTGGGAATTCTAGATTGCATATAGAATTAAATAGAGCAACTTCTTGAACCTAGGCATCGGGGAATGGATTCGCAATTAGGATAGACATATACCTAATTGCCTTGCTTGGTTGAAATATATGAATCGTAAATGCATTCTTTGTTAATCTTAATTCTATAGACATATACGCATTAATTTAGCTTGAATAGGCGAGTAAGAACTCAACAGATTCTTATGAGTAATATCAACCATGTGACTCAACAATCTAGATAAATCAATTTGTCATTTTATGCCAAGAACTCAACATGATTGTTAGCTAACCTGTGATACCGGAATATCCTCTCCTACCGATTGTTATCCGAAATTGCTCAAGTGTTGCGGTTGATTTCTAGTTATTTCATTGCTTGATAGTTTTAGGTAGTAATTTAGTCAATTATATATTTTGTGAGAAATCTCTTGAATCAATAAGTTAATTGAGTTTGAATCAGTCAAAAGTTAATCATAAGTTTTTGTGGGAACGATACTCTACTCACAACTCTATTACTTGACGATCACGTATACTTGCGTGAGTGTGTTTGGTCGCAACAAGTTTTTGGCGTTGTTGCCGGGGACTTAGAAATTAGCTACTTGACTGAGTTAAGATTTTATTAGTTATTTGTTCAAGCTCTAATTTTCAGTTTACCTTGTTTGTGTTAACGCAGGCTCTTCTCTTGAATGCGGAGGAGTAGAAGCGCAAACAGTATCCTTCCTCTTGATCCTGAAATTGGACAAACACTTCACAAAGTGAGGAGGGAAGTTGAAGTAGAACTAGAATAGAAGGAGAGTTGGACAACGTAGTTCAACCACAACCAATAGAGATGGCAGGTAATGAAGAGCGTGTAGTGATAGAAGCCGCAAGGCCCAATCTTGCTAATATGACTTAGGCTATTGTGAAGCCCGATATCACAGGGCATTTTGAAGTCAAACAATACATGGTACAGCTGATTCGGTCCACAAGGCGATACGTGGGTCTATCTCATGAAGACCCGCAAAGGCACATTCACAACTTCCTAGAAATTACGGACACTTATAAAGGACTATGTCAGGCTGACATTGTTTACCTTTTCATTGTTGGGGGGGGGGGGGGGGGTAAGCTAAGGAATGGTTGCAAAAGGAATCGGCGAACTCAATCCACACTTGGGATGATCTTCCAAGGAAATTCTTAATCAAGTTTTTCCCCCACTAAGAAGACAAAGTCGGTGAGGAGCCAGATTCTTGGGTTCCAATAGCGGGATGGCGAGACACTTCGTCAAGCTTGGGAAAGATACAAGAAGCTACTCAGAGACTGCCCGCATCATTGTCAGACTGATGAGGTGTTGGGTCATACTTTTGTTGATGGTCTAGACGAGGCATCAAAGTTGAATCTTGACTCAGCTTGTGGGGGTAGTTGCATGGCGAGATGATATAGTGAAATCCAGCTCATGCTAAATAACTTCACTGCTGATGATCATAATTGGCAAGGAGATGGGGACTCACGAAGAGCAATTAAACAGAAAGCAGCCGGTGTGATTGAACTTGATGACTTCTCAGCCATGCGAGTAGATATAGCAAAGTTGGCAAATCAGATGAATAGAATGACAATGCAACATGTACAACAGATGTCTATTTGTTGCGAACTATGTGGTGACAGTCATATGAGTGACATGTGCCCCACGAATCCCGAATCCATATACTATGTGGGGCAACAGAGCAGAGGTCTAATGAATCAGCATGCACAATATTGGAACACTTACAATCCAAATTGGAAGAATAATCCTAATTTCTCATGGGGTGGAAACCAGCCGACTCAGAATCATTATAGGCCCCAAGGAAATTTCAATCAACCTCAGAAGCCACCCCAACATATAGAAAAGAGTATGAATGACTTGTTGAAGAAGTTGTTGCTTGACAATCAACAACTCGGGACCGATTTCAGAAATCTTGAGAGGAAAATGGGGCAGTTAGCAGCGAATCAAAATACTAGACCTGCAGGTGCTCTTCCCAGTAATACATAGTAGAACCCTCAAGTTAATGCAGTTATACTCAGAAACGGGAGGGAACTAGAGGAAGTGCCAAAGAAGAGAAAGGACAAGCCTATACCTGAGGGGGAGTTGATTCCTAAAGCAACACATGAGTCAAAGAAAGATGATGCAAGTTCAGAGCCAGTGGAGGCTGCAAGGGCACTACCACCTTTCCCCCAAAGATTGCAGAAAAAGAATGATGATCGCATGTTCAACAAATTTCTCTCTATGTTGAGCCATGTTCAATTGGATATTCCATTGGTAGATGTACTTCGTGAAACTCCAAAGTATGCTAAGTACATCAAAGATATAGTGGCTCACAAAAGGAGATTGACCGAATTCGAGACAGTCGCACTTATTGAGGAGTGCACTTCAAGGGTCTAGAACAAGCTCCCTCAAAAGCTTAAGGATCCTTGCAGCTTCACCATCCCTGTGCGAATTGGTAATATTGATGTGGGTCATGCTCTTTGTATTTGGGGGCGAGCATAAATCTGATGCCCTCGTCCTTGTTCAAGCAATTGGGTCTGGGAGCTCCAAGACCAACCACTATGATGTTGCAGCTAGCTGATAGGTCCATAGCATACCCTGAGGAAGTGATTGAAGATGTGTTGCTGCAAATTAGGAAATTCATCTTCCCTGCAGACTTCATTATCCTAGATTATGAGGCTGATGAACTGGTTCCTATCATATTGGGATGACCTCTTTGGCTACTGGTGATGCAATTATTAAAGTGAGTGAGAGAAAAATAATTTAGAGGGTGGATAACGAGGAAGCAATCTTTAATGTCTACAAGTCAATCCAACTTCCCCAACACTATGAGGAGCTCTCGATGATATCTGTTGTGGAGGTAGATGAGCAACTTCTTGACACGACAATTCTCTAGAGAAAGCACTCATGTTGTTCGATAGCTTGGAGATTGATGATGAGTTTGAGGAGATGATGCATATACTTGATGCATCATGTGCTTACATGCAGGGAATACACCCCTTTGAGTCCCTAAATAGGCCAAGTGGGGCTCTTCCAAAGCCATCGATTAAAGAAGATCCAAAATTTGAGCTTAAATCCCGGCCTCCTCACCTTCAATATGCTTATTTGGGTGGTTCTAACACTTTACCTATTATTGTTTCTTCTGACTTGTCTAAATTGCAGGAAGAAAAGTGTTTGAGAGTGCTACGTGAGCACAAGCGAGCAATTGGGTGGACGATGTCTGACATTAAAAGCATTAGTCCAACTTTCTACATGCAAAAAATCCTCATGGAGGACGGACACAAGCAAAGCGTAGAGCAACAACGCCACCTAAATCCAATCATGAAAGAGGTGGTAAGAAAGGAAGTGATTATATGGCTTGATGCAGGTATTGTATTTCCAATCTCTGATAGCAGATGGGTAAGCCCCGTCCAATGTGTACCTAAGAAAAGGGGGATGACTGTAGTGGTTAATGAAAACAATGACTTGATTCCCACAATAATTGTCACTGGGTGGAGAATTTGCATAGATTATATAAAATTGAAAAATGCCACTCGAAAGGACCACTTCTCCCTCCCCTTTATTGACCAAATACTTGATAGATTAGTTGGCCAGGAATACTACTTTTTGCTAGATGGTTATTCGGCGTATAATCAGATTGCTATAGCCCCAGAGGACCAAGAGAAGACTACATTTACGTGTCCCTATGGCACGTATGCGCTCAAGAGAATGCCCTTTGGTCTCTGTAATGCACCTGCGATATTTCAAAGGTGTATGATTGCTATTTTTACTGACATGGTTGAAAGATTTGTAGAAGTGTTCATGGATGATTTTTCTGTTTTGATGTTCTTTTGATAATTGCTTAATGAACATTGATAAAGTGTTTGCTAGGTGGGAAGAGATGAACTTGGTGTTAAATTGGGAAAAGTGTCATTTCATGGTACGTAAAGGTATAGTCCTGGGGCACAAAGTGTCCAAAAGTGGTTTGTAGGTGGACAAAGCAAAGGTGGAGGCAATTGAAAAATTCCCCCACCGACATCTGTCAAAGGCATTCGTAGTTTCTTGGGCAATGCAGGTTTTTATTGTCCTTTCATTAAAGATTTTTGATCGAGGCCAACCCTGTACTACTATAAAGTAGCAAGAGTGGTCGAAGCAGCTTTTACCCGAGAAGGTCGGGATCGATTTTCACAGGGAGCAAGAGATGGGAATTGAGTTTCTATCTAAATTGGAGTTGCGTAATTGTTCCTAATTGAACTTCTAAACATATTTGGTTTTGATATTACTTCTAAGTTTATACTAAGATGCTAAATTACGCTAAGAGAACATTATTGAAGGTTGTCTAATTAGTTAAAAGGCACTAGGGGAGTGACTTTCTCCTAGGTGGATACTTGACGGGTTCTCGTGTCTAAAGCTAGGTTGTCATATTTGGGGATTACGATATAACCATTGCACTATGCTACTCACTCTATACCTCTCGGTAGTTCGAGTGATTTTGCCCTAATTGATTTTCTCAAGATCAATTGGGTATGATCATTTGTGCAAGCAATTGAGGTTCAAGTCGGGTATTACGATGTGACGACACAAAGGGTCATCACCGGATTTCTCTCTTTTTTCGTGCTTCTGAGGCCTTGAAAACCTTCCGTTTAGTTGCCTCGATTTGCGTGCACAGTCCGGGCACGTAGCCGGAAAGATTATATGTTAAATTCTGTGAAAAATTTCAAAATGTGGCTTTAAAATGATTAAAGTTGACTTCGGTCAACATTTTTGGTAAACGGACCCGGACCCGTGATTTGACGGTCTCGGAGGGTCCGTCGAAAAATATGGGACTCGGGCATATGCCTGGAGTCGAATTCCGAGGTCTAGAGCCCGAGAATAGAATTTTTCTGTGAAATTGTTTTTCTGAAATTATTAAGGAAAATGAAAATAAAAATTGATTAAAAGAATGTGGTATCGGGTTCGTATTTTGGTTCTGACGCCCGGAACAAGTCTTAAATATGTGTTAAGCACTTTCTGTAAAGTTTGGTCGAAATCGGACGTCGTTTGACGTGTTTCGGACCTAAATATCTAAAATTTGAAGTTTATGAAGTTAGAATGAAAAATGATAATTTTGGGGTTTGATTCATTGATTTTGATGTTGTTATGGCGATTTGAACGCTCAGTTAAGTTCGTATGAGGTTGTTGAGTTAGTGTGTGGGTTTGGTTAGGAGCCCCGAGGGCTCGGGAGTGTTTTCGGAGGTGTTCGGGGTGGTTTTGGACTTAGGATGATATCAGATTTTCTGCAATTTTTACACAGGGATTTTCTTCATCGCGTTCGCATTAGTTTCCCCCGCGTTCGCATAGCTTCAGGTTGGTCTCCTTCGCGTTCGCGTCCCCATCATCGCGATCGCGTAGGCCAATTTCAGGACCCCCAGTAATTCCTTCACTGCGTTCGCGAACTCGTCCTCGCGTTCGCATAGTATTAGCACACCCTTCATCGTGTTCGCGTATGTACCTACGCGTTCGCGTAGAGTAAACCCAGGACCCCAGCCTCTAGCCTTCTACGCGTTCGCGTTCCTTCCCACGCGATCGCGATGCCTACCCAGCTTACCCTTCGCGAACGCGGCCCCTTTCCCGCGAACGCGAAGGGCATTTTCGCCCAGTGATTTTTAAAGTTCAAAACAGAACCATTACGGGATTATTCCCATTCTTTCATAAAACTTGTCTTCTTCAAGCTCTAGGGGCGATTTTTGGAGCTCTTCTTCACCAAAGTCTTTGGGTAAGTAATTTCCCACCTAATTCCTTCACTCCTCTTCATTAATTACTGAATTCCTAGACCTAAATCATGAAATCAAAGTAGAAATTAAGGGTTTTGGGTAGAGCTAGGGTATTGAGAATTTTGGGTGATTCAACCTCAATTTGGGGTCGAATCTTAAAACAAATTGCATATCTGAACTCGTGGGGTTATGGGTGATTGGGTTTTGGTCCGAGCCTCGTGTTTGGACCATGTGGGCCCGGTGTCGAATTTTGGTATTTTTGGAAGAATGCTAGGAAATTCATATCTAGGCTATGGGATGTTACCATTGAGTCTTTATTGATATTATTGAATTAATTATGCCTAGATACCATTGTTTCGGAGTCGGATTGTAGAGGAAAGGCGGTATTTGAGGATTGATCGCTATTCTTTGGACCGAGGTAAGTGTTTGATCTAACTTTGGCTTGAAGGAATAGGATTAGAGTGTTATTATTTGCTAATTGCTAAATGAATCGAGTGCGGTGTATAGGCATGGTGACGAGTATCTATACACCGGTGTCTAGCATGACCGTGGGTTCTTGTATGTGCTTATCCTGATATTGTTATGACTCTCCCATGTTAATTGATGAATTCTATGCAATGTGAAGAGTATGAGGACTAATTATGAATTGTAAATTCTTTGGAGACTTGGCTCGAACGATAAAAAGACTATTGAGTAAGAAATGAAAGAAATAGAAAGTGATATGATTAATCCCTTGCCGGGATGGTTTGAGTATATTGATTATCTCCCTTGCCGGGATTTAGCTGTTAATTGTGTAATTCCCTTGTCGGGACATTTCTTATTATTTGTTTACCCCCTCGCCCCGTTTGGTTGTGATTACTGTTTGGGTGAGGAAGAGTGATAATGCACGAAGGGTCATTTCGTTCCATGTTTTGATTATATTTGCACGAAGGGTCATTCCGTGCCATGTTTTTATTATATAATGCACGAAGGGTCATTCCGTGCCATGTTTTTATTATATAATGCACGAAGGGTCATTCCGTGCCATGTTTTGATTATATTTGCACGAAGGGTCATTCCGTGCCATGTTTTGATTATATTTGCACAAAGGATCATTCCGTGCCATGATATGAGAGTTGTGTGAGGGAAAGCACGAAGGGTGATGCCGTGCACTTTATTTGATTGCTTTTGGTGAGAATTTGAGTAAAAGCACGAAGGTTGATGCCGTGCAACTGTTGATTTTCCTGCTCTCATTAATTATTGTTATTGCCCTGTTTCTTACTTAAATTGTTGACTTTATATCCGGACTGTACTTCCCCATAGTATGCTCCCCTCCCCCTTAACTGTTTAATTTCTTTGTTCTTTACTTTTATTGCATAAGTATATTGAACTGCACAGGTTGGTTTGGTAGTCCTGTCTAGCCTCGTCACTACTTCGCCGGGGTTAGCCCAGGCACTTACTAGCACATGGGGTCGGTTGTGCTGTTGCTACACTTTTGTGCTCTTTTGCATAGATCTCGGTACTGGAGCAGCTTTTGGACCACAGCAGTAGGATATTGATCGGGAGCAGACTTCAGTCCAGGGACTTACGAGGTAGCCTAGCTGGCATTCGCAGGCCGGAGTCCCTTTCTATGTTTTCAGTTTGTTTTCGTTGTACTGAGACAGACACTCATGTATTTCTATTCGGACTTGTTTGTAGCACTCTTTAGTAGTTCGTGAGATAGCGACACCAGTCTTGGGTAGAGAAATGTTAAACTTCCGCATTTTTGGGTTTTTCAGTTATCTGTGTTTTAAAGACTTCTGCTTTAATTTAAGTGACTCGTTATATTTATATTGTTCTTGTTGGGATGTTATCAGAAAATGATTAAATACTTGGCTTGCCTAGCTCCGATAGTAGGCGCCATCACGACCCCCGATGGTGGGAAATCCGGGTCGTGACAAGTTGGTATCAGAGCTCTAGGTTACATAGGTCTCGCTACTCACGGACAAACTTGGTAGAGTCTGAGGGATCGGTACGGAGACGTCTGTATTTATCCCCCAGAGGCTACGGAGTTAGGAAAAGTTTCACTTTTGTTCTTTCCTGTCGTGCGATTCTGTTTCTCAAATACTGATTGTCTTTCTACTATGTTCTTTCGCAGTTGGCGAGAACACGTGCTTCCTCTTCTACCGCGCAGCAGCCCGAGCCCCCAGCAGCAGCTCCTATGAGGGGCAGAGGGCGAGGCCGAGGCCGTGCTAGAGGCCGAGGCCGGGGCAGAGCTCAGCCCCGGGCAGCAGTCCCAGAGGTGGAGCCTCATATTGATTATGATGAGGAGGTTCCAGCCCCAGCAGCTCCGGTGGGCCCAGCTCAGGTCCCAGAGGGGTTTATAACCACTCTAGTTCTTCAGGACGCTTTGGTCAGGCTGGTAGGCTTTATGGAGAGCGTCTCTCGAGCGGGTTTGCTTCCAATAGCACCAGCCACTTCTCAGGCTGGAGGAGGGGTTCAGACTCCTGCTACACGTACTCTGGAGAAGGTAGCTCCCCAGACTCAGGTTCCAGTGGCTCAGCCAGCTGTGGCAGTTCAGCCAGGTATTGTGACTCAGACCGGTGATGGAGCGGTTATGTCCTTAGATGCTTTATGGAGGCTTGATAGGTTCTCCAAGCTCTTCACCACCACATTCAGCGGTGCTTCTTCAGAGGACCCCCAGGATTTCTTGTATAGCTGCCATGAGGTTCTTCGGGCTATGGGTATTGTGGAGACCAATGGGGTCGACTTCGCCACTTTTCGACTAGCAGGATTCGCCAAGACTTGGTGGAGGGACTATTGTCTATCCAGACCATCAGGGTCGCCATCATTGACAAGGGATCAGTTTGCAGAGTTGTTTTTGGAGAAGTTTCTCCCAGTTACTCAGCGAGAGGCTCTTCGTAGGCAGTTCGAGCGCCTCCAACAGGGCTCCATGACAGTCACCCAGTATGAGACGCGGTTCGTTGATTTGGCACGCCATGCTATTGTTATACTCCCCATAGAGCGAGAGAGGGTGCGGAGGTTTATTGTTAGATTGATTCAGCCGATCCGTCTCCAGATGGCTATGGGAGCTGCTAGTGAGATTTCTTTTCAGGAGGCGGCCAATGCGGCCCGTAGAGTGGAGATGGCTCTTGCACGAGGAGGTGGTCAGGTGTCGGATAAGAGGCCTCGTTATTCTGGTAGGTTCAGTGGTACCTCGTCTGGAGGTAGGGGTTCTTATGGTAGAGGCCATCCACCGAGACCCTTTCAGTCAGCACTCCAGGTTTCTCATGGTACTCCAAGCGGTGGTGGTTCTCAGCAGCATTATTCTGATCAGCAGCCCATCAGTGCACCGCCACTTTAGAGTTTCCAAGGAGGACATACAGGTCGACAGGGCCAGCAGTCTCAGCAGCCGAGGGCTTGTTATGGTTGTGGTGACCCAAGTCACATCGTCAGATTTTGCCCTCGAGCCTCGGGTAGTTCTCAGCAGCAGGGTCCTCGCCCCATGATTCAGGCACCAGGTGATCCACAGCTTGCCCAGCCAGCTAGAGGCGGGGGTAGGGATCATAGAGGTGGAGGTAGAGACCGTAGAGGTGGAGCTCGGACCGGCAGAGGTAGGGGTCAGCCAGTAGCAGATCGTCCCAGAGACATGGTTTAGGGAGGTGGGACCCAGCCCAGGTATTATGCTTTGCCAGCCAGGCCAGAGGCCGAGTCTTCAGATGCTGTTATTACAGGTACTATTCTGGTCTGTGATAGGGATGCTTCAGTGCTATTTGACCCTGGGTCTACGTATTCATATGTGTCATCTTATTTTGCACCCTACCTGGCTATGCCTAGTGATGCTTTGGGTATCCCTGTTTATGTATCTACACCAGTGGGTGATTCTATAGTGGACGACCGAGTTCATCGTTCCTGTGTGGTAGTGTTTGAGGGTCTTGAGACCCGTGTTGATTTATTGCTTTTAGACATGGTGGATTTCGACGTTATATTAGGGATGGATTGGTTGTCCCCGTATCATGCTATCTTGGATTGTCACGCCAAGACCGTGACCTTGGCTTTGCCAGATTTGCCCCGATTGGAGTGGAGAGGGACCCCAGGACATGCCACCCGCAGTGTTATTTCATATGTGAAGGCTCGACGGATGGTCGAGAAGGGGTGTTTAGCTTATCTGGCGTATGTTCGCGATTCCAGCACAGAGGTTCCTTCTATTGACTCTGTTCCTATTGTTCGGGAGTTCCCCGAGGTTTTCCCTTCAGACCTGCCAGGTATGCCGCCCGACAGGGATATTGATTTCTGTATTGATTTGGCCCCAGGCACGCAGCCCATTTCTATTTTGCCGTATCGCATGGCCCCGCCAGAGTTGAAGGAGTTAAAGGACCAGTAGCAATATTTGCTAGAGAAGGGTTTTATCAGGTCTAGTGTTTCTCCTTGGGGTGCGCCGGTGTTATTTGTGAAGAAAAAGGATGGATTGATGAGGATGTGCATTGATTACCGGCAATTGAACAAAGTGACGATTAAGAACAAGTATCCACTGCCGAGGATTGATGATTTGTTTGACCAGCTTCAGGGTGCGAAGGTGTTTTCAAAGATAGACTTGAGATCTGGCTACCATCAGCTGAGGATTAGGGCGTCTGATGTCCCTAAGACAGCATTCCGCACTCGGTATGGGCATTATGAGTTCCTGGTCATGTCATTTGGGCTGACCAATGCCCCAGCAGCATTTATGGAGTTGATGAACCGAGTGTTCAGACCTTACTTGGACCTGTTCGTGATAGTCTTTATTGATGATATTCTGGTGTACTCCCGTAGCCAGGAGGAGCACGAGCAGCACCTCAGAGTGGTTCTTCAGACTCTGAAGGATAGTCAGTTATACGCTAAGTTCTCGAAGTGCGAGTTCTGGTTGAGTTCGGTTGCATTTCTGGGTCATGTCATATCAGCAGAGGGTATTCAGGTGGACCCAAAGAAGATTGAGGCAGTCAAGAACTGGCCTCGACCAGCATCAGCTACTGAGATTCGGAGTTTCTTGGGGTTAGCAGGTTATTACTGCCGATTCGTGGAGGGGTTTTCATCCATAGCAACCCCGATGACGAGATTGACCCAGAAGGGTGCCTAGTTCAGATGGTCGGACGAGTGTGAGGCGAGCTTTCAGAAGCTCAAGACAACTCTAACTACGGCACCGATATTGGTTTTGCCCACAGGCTCAGGACCCTATACAGTCTATTGTGATGCTTCCCGTATTGGGCTTGGTGCAGTATTGATGCAGGATGGCAGAGTCATTGCTTATGCTTCGAGGCAGTTGAAGATCCACGAGAAGAATTATCCGGTTAATGATCTAGAGTTGGCAGCCATTGTTCATGCTCTGAAGATTTGGAGGCATTACTTATATGGTGTGACATGTGAGGCGTACACTGATCACAAGAGTCTGCAATACTTATTCAAGCAGAAGGAGTTGAACTTGAGGCAGCGGAGGTGGTTGGAGCTATTGAAGGATTATGATGTTACTATTTTGTACCACCCGGGGAGAGCCAATGTGGTGGCCGATGCATTGAGTAGGAAGTCCGCCAGCATGGGTAGTCTTGCTTATGTTCCAGTCAGCCAGAGACCGCTTGCTTTGGATATTCAGGCCTTGGCCAATCGGTTTGTGAGGTTGGACATTTCTGAGCCTAGCAGAGTGTTAGCTTGTACGGTCGCTCGTTCTTCATTATTGGAGCGTATCCGTGATCGGCAGTTTGATGATCCACATTTGTGTGTCTTGAGAGACACGGTGCAGCGTGGAGGTGCCACGAAGGTGACTTTAGATGATGATGGTGTTTTGAGATTGTAGGGGCGAGTTTGTGTGCCCAATGTCGATGGGATTCGAGAGTTGATCTTAGCGGAGGCCCATAGTTCTCGGTATTCTATTCACCGGGGCGCCGCGAAGATGTATCAGGACTTGTGGCAGCATTATTGGTGGCGTAGGATGAAGAAAGATATTGTTGCATATGTGGCTCGATGTCTGAACTGTCAGCAGGTTAAGAATGAGCATCAGAGGCCTGGTTGTTTATTTCAGAGGATTGATCTTCCCGAGTGGAAGTGGGAGAGGATTACCATGGATTTCATTACTGGACTTCCGATGACTCGGAAGAAGTTTGATGCTATTTGGGTCGTTGTTGATAGGCTGACCAAGTCAGCGCATTTTATTCCTGTTGCAGCCACCTATTCATCGGAGAGGTTAGCTGAGATCTACATCCGAGAGATTGTTCGCCTTCATGGGATGCCAGTATCTATCATTTCGGACCGGGGTACGCAGTTTACCTCGCGCTTCTGGAGAGCAGTTCAGCAGGAGTTGGGCACCCAGGTTCAGTTGAGCACAGCGTTCCATCCTCAGACGGACGGCCAGTCCGAGAGGACTATTCAGATATTGGAGGATATGCTCCGAGCCTGTGTCATTGATTTTGGAGGCTTGTGGGACCAGTTTTTGCCTTTAGCAGAGTTCGCCTACAACAACAGCTACCAGTCCAGGATTTAGATGGCTCCATATGAGGCGTTGTATGGTAGGCGATGTCGGTCTCCAGTCGGATGGTTTGAGCCGGGGGAGGCTCGGTTATTGGGTACAGATATAGTTCAGGAGGCCTTGGATAAGTTCAAGATCATTCAGGACAGGCTTCGTTCGGCTCAGTCGCGGCAAAAGAGTTATGCGGATCGTAAGGTTCGAGATGTAGCTTTCATGGTTGGTGAGTGGGTCTTGCTCCGAGTGTCGCCTATGAAAGGCGTGATGATATTTGGGAAGAAGGGCAAGCTTAGCCCTAGGTTCATTGGTCCATTTGAGATTCTCGATCGTGTAGGAGAGGTGGCTTACAGACTTGCTTGCCGCCCAGCTTGTCAGCCGTGCATCCAGTGTTCCATGTGTCCATGCTTCGGAGGTATCACGGCGATCCAGCCCACATGTTAGATTTCAGCACTGTCCAGTTGGACAAGGATCTGTCTTACGAGGAGGAGCCGGTAGCTATTCTAGACCGGCAGGTTCGACAGTTGAGGTCGAAGAGTTTTCCTTCAGTGTGTGTCCAGTGGAGAGGTCAGCCTCCTGAGGCATCGACCTGGGAGTCCGAGTCTGATATGCGGAGCCGCTATCCTCATCTATTTCCCGACTCAGGTACTTCTTTCTTTTGTCTGTTCGAGGACGAACGGTTGTTTTAGAGGTGGAGAATGTGACGACCCAAAGGGTCATCACCAGATTTCTCTCTTTTTCCGTGCTTCCGAGGCCTTGAAAACCTCCCATTTAGTTGCCTCGATTTGCGTGCGCAGTCCGGGCACGTAGCCGGAAAGATTATATGTTAAATTCTGTGAAAAATTTCAAAATATGGCTTTAAAATGATTAAAGTTGACTTCGGTCAATATTTTTGGTAAACGGACCCGGACCCGTGATTTGACGGTCCCGGAGGGTCCGTCGAAAAATATGGGACTCGGGCATATGCCCGGAGTCGAATTCCGAGTTCTAGAGCCCGAGAAAAGAATTTTTCTATGAAATTGTTTTTCTGAAATTATTAAGGAAAATGGAAATGAAAATTGATTAAAAGACTGTGGTATCGAGTTCGTATTTTGGTTCCGACGCCCGGAACAAGTCTTAAATATGTGTTAAGTGCTTTCTGTAAAGTTTGGTCGAAATCGGACGTCGTTTGACGTGTTTCGGACCTAAATATCTAAAATTTGAAGTTTATGAAGTTAGAATGAAAAATGATAATTTTGGGGTTTGATTCATTGATTTTGATGTTGTTATGGCGATTTGAACGCTCAGTTAAGTTCGTATGAGGTTGTTGAGTTAGTGTGTGGGTTTGGTTAGGAGCCCTGAGGACTCGGGAGTGTTTTCGGAGGTGTTCGGGGTGGTTTCGGACTTAGGATGATATCAGATTTTCTGCAATTTTTACACAGTGATTTTCTTCATCGCGTTCGCATTTGTTCCCCCGCGTTCGCATAGCTTCAGGTTGGTCTCCTTCGCGTTCGCGTCCCCATCATCGCGATCGCGTAGGCCAATTTCAGGACCTCAGTAATTCCTTCACTGCGTTCGCGAACTCGTCCTCGCGTTCGCATAGTATTAGCACACCCTTCATCACGTTCGCGTATGTACCTACGCGTTCGCGTAGAGTAAACCCAGGATCCCAGCCTCTAGCCTTCGACGCGTTCGCGTTCCTTCCCACGCGATCGCGATGCCTACCCAGCTTACCCTTCGCGAACGCGGCCCCTTTCCCGCGAACGTGAAGGGCATTTTCGCCCAGTGATTTTTAAAGTTCAAAACATAACCATTACGGGATTATTCCCATTCTTTCATAAAACTTGTCTTCTTCAAGCTCTAGGGGCGATTTTTGGAGCTCTACTTCACCAAAGTCTTTGGGTAAGTAATTTCCCACCTAATTCCTTCACTCCTCTTCATTAATTACTGAATTCCTAGACCTAAATCATGAAATCAAAGTAGAAATTAAGGGTTTTGGGTAGAGCTAGGGTATTGAGAATTTTGGGTGATTCAACCTCAATTTGGGGTCGAATCTTAAAACAAATTGCATATTTGAACTCGTGGGGTTATGGGTGATTGGGTTTTGTCCGAGCCTCGTGTTTGGACCATGTGGGCTCGGTGTCGAATTTTGGTATTTTTGGAAGAATGCTAGGAAATTCATATCTAGGCTATGGGATGTTACCATTGAGTCTTTATTGATATTATTGAATTAATTATGCCTAGATACCATTATTTCGAAGTCGGATTGTAGAGGAAAGGCGGTATTTGAGGATTGATCGCTATTCTTTGGACCGAGGTAAGTGTTTGATCTAACTTTGGCTTGAAGGAATAGGATTAGAGTGTTATTATTTGCTAATTGCTAAATGAATCGAGTGCGGTGTATAGGCATGGTGACGAGTATCTATACACCGGTGTCTAGCATGACCGTGGGTCCTTGTATGTGCTTATCCTGATATTGTTATGACTCTCCCATGTTAATTGATGAATTCTATGCAATGTGAAGAGTATGAGGACTAATTATGAATTGTAAATTCTTTGGAGACTTGGCTCGAACCCAAAACTGCTAAGGGCATTCCATCCAGCATAAGCATCTGGATAATCTGGAATATAAAAAGAATATTGAGTAAGAAATGAAAGAAATAGAAAGTGATATGATTAATCCCTTGCCGGGATGGTTTGAGTATATTGATTATCTCCCTTGCCGGGATTTAGCTGTTAATTGTGTAATTCCCTTGTCGGGACATTTCTTATTATTTGTTTACCCCCTCGCCCCGTTTGGTTGTGATTACTGTTTGGGTGAGGAAGAGTGATAATGCACGAAGGGTCATTTCGTTCCATGTTTTGATTATATTTGCACGATGACCCGTGCCATGTTTTGATTATATAATGCACGAAGGGTCATTCCGTGCCATGTTTTGATTATATTATGCACGAAGGGTCATTCCGTGCCATGTTTTGATTATATTTGCACGAAAGGTCATTCCGTGCCATGTTTTGATTATATTTGCACGAAGGATCATTCCGTGCCATGATATGAGAGTTGTGTGAGGGAAAGCACGAAGGGTGATGTCGTGCACTTTATTTGATTGCTTTTGGTGAGAATGAGAGTAAAAGCACGAAGGTTGATGCCGTGCAACTGTTGATTTTCCTGCTCTCATTAATTATTGTTATTGCCCTGTTTCTTACTTAAATTGTTGACTTTATATCCGGACTGTACTTCCCCATAGTATGCTCCCCTCCCTCTTAACTGTTTAATTTCTTTGTTCTTTACTTTTATTGCATATGTATATTGAACTGCACAGGTTGGTTTGGTAGTCCTGTCTAGCCTCGTCACTACTTCGTCGGGGTTAGCACAGGCACTTACCAGCACATGGGGTCGGTTGTGCTGATGCTACACTTCTGTGCTCTTTTGCACAGATCTCGGTACCGGAGCAGCTTTTGGACCACAGCAGTAGGATATTAATCGGGAGCAAACTTCAGTCCAGGGACTTACGAGGTAGCCTAGCTGGCGTTCGCAGGCCGGAGTCCCTTTCTATGTTTTCAGTTTGTTTTCATTGTACTGAGACAGACACTCATGTATTTCTATTCAGACTTGTTTGTAGCACTCTTTAGTAGTTCGTGAGATAGCGACACCAGTCTTGGGTAGAGAAATGTTAAACTTCCACATTTTTGGATTTTTCAGTTATCTGTGTTTTAAAGACTTCCGCTTTAATTTAAGTGACTCGTTATATTTATATTGTTCTTGTTGGGATGTTATCAGAAAATGTTTAAATACTTGGCTTGCCTAGCTCCGATAGTAGGCGCCATCACGACCTCCGATGGTGGGAAATCTGGGTCTTGACATACGATCTCTCGATTTAACCCTTTAATTGGGGCTATCAATCTCTTGAGTGCGCCCCAATTCCTTGTTGGCCAATTTTTATAGACTTAGGCTCTCTTTCTCAAGAAGAGCCCAAGTCAACAAGGCATAAACTAGTGTTTGCAACCACTAATTCAACATTAAAATCATAAATTAGTCCAAATATCGAACACCCATAGACATTCAAGTCTTAAAACACAAGACCCATCAATTACCCACACTAGGGTTGAGCCACAACCCTAGCTGATGGGTCTAGCTACTCATGATAATAGAGGAAAAAAAGAAATAGATGAAGAAAAACCCATAATAATTAATTACTAACTGAAACTTGAAGATTTAATTATAAAAATATTGTAAAATTACTCAAAACGGTAAAAGAACACTATTCACGAGCGCAACTCAGCTTAAAATTATAACTGATGACCTAAAAATGGGAAAAGAAACTATTTATACTAGGCCAAAAATTCTGGACAAAAATACCCCAGCGGGGCTAGTGCGGACCGCACAAAATCGAGTGCGGCCGCACTAAGGCTCTTGGCTGAAATTTCTGCTCTCTGAACTTGGCCATCGCGGGCCGCACAAAATGCACCCCGAGCCGCACAAAATGCTCCTATTGCGGTTCGCACAATATTGAATGCGGACCGCATTGGCACTGTTCCTCCAACTTGACAACTCTTTGAACTTGAGCTTTGCGGACCGCACAAAAACGAGTGCGGCCACAATGAAGTCAATGCGGACCGCACAGAATGGAGTATGGCCGCATTACTTGGCTGCCTAAAATGAGCACTCTCTGAACCTCTTCTTTGCGGACTGCACAGAATGGAGTGCAGCCGCATTGCTTTGCTGCCTGAGATGAGTACTCTCTGAACCTCTTCTTTGCGGACCGCACAGAATTGAGTGCGGCCGCATTGGTCCTGTTATCTGAGCTTGGACTTGTTCTTGGTACTTGTGCATGTTTCACTCCTTTTTGAGATGGTTTTGACGAATTGTCACCTTGTTGATCAAACCCTGCAATCAAGTACAACACGTAAGCCTTTGGGACTATTTTGTACACATTTCTAATCAAAACTCAAGTAAGAAGGAGTGTAGAATGCATCATAATCCCTAGTTATCAACTCCCCAAACTTAAGCTTTTGCTTGTCCTCAAGCAAACCAAATAAGACCCACCCCTTAAGAGTAAATCCAAGAAAATTCGGCTGACCTAAAGTGACCTCAACTAACATCAATTGGGACTAACAATTGCCCTCAATTCAAATGAATCATTAACAACATTCACTCTTTTAAACACCATGGACTTAGTGCAACACAAGAGCATCAAGAGTTGACTCAACACATCAAAGAAATTCTTTCTATTACTTTAGTCATTGTGGAACCCAAACTCACACATCCTCAACTCTCCCTAAGCAAACCTCACCTTTAGGATAGTAGCACTCAGAACGAGGTTAATGGAAATACACTCATCTCTCTCAAGGAAAAGTCACAAGTCCGGCACTAGGTACCCTATGCTTGCCCCTTATGTGAGTCACCACTAATGTAAGCTTCATTCAACTCAAGATCATATAGGGCTTTTGTGGAGACATAGTGAAGGCTTTTGGTTTAGGGTAGGAAATGTTTGGTCTAAGTAGGTTCCATCTTCCCTTTAGCACTTCTTTTGCTTCATTTTGACACACAATCACTTGACTTTTTAATTCATTTCACTTCTTTCTAAGGGGTTAGAGAGACACATTGTCACTCTTTCTTGTTCATTTCAAATCTTTTCACCTTTCTAAACTTTTCACACCTTTCATTCTTTGCTTTTATTGAATCCCTTCATTCTTTTCTACATTGAACCTTCTTTTTGTCTTTTTGATTTTCTTTCTTTTTCATTGCCTTTCCTTTTCTTCATTTTGTACCTTTTACCACTTTGTTGCAATCCTCTCTCTCCCCCCAAACTTATACTTTTGCCATGTGCTAAGGAAAGATCGGGTGCCAAGAGGGTATCATTAGAACGGGCAAAGGCTTGTAGCGTGGTTCTTGAAAGAAAAAGGTCTAAGGCTGTCACGACCCGGATTTTTCCCACCATCAGAGTCGTGATGGCGCCTACTCGTGGTAGCTAGGCAAGCCAACTTAATTACCTTTCCATCACTAGCAATTATCTTTAATAGTTTATAACAACAATATAGAACATAAAGTCTAATAAGAACAATGGCGGAAGTCTGTCTTAAAATGATGAATATAAAACGCGGAATAGTCAAAAACAACCTCTACCCAAGATTTGGTGTCACATTACTCACGAACCACTAAGGATAAACTAAATACAAAGGTCTGAAAGAAATATAACACCTGTCTGTCTCGAAACAAGGAGGCAACAGTCTAAAAGAAAACAATGAGAAGAGACGCCGGGCCTACGGACGCCTGCAAGGCTACCTCAGTCTCGTGAATATGAATCGCCTGCTTCCGAACTACTGCTGCTGCTGTTCCTCAAAACCTGGACCTGTGCAAAAATGCACAGAAGTGTAGCATCAGCACAACCGACCACATGTGCTGGTAAGTGTCTAGCCTAACCCCGGCAAAGTAGTGACGAGGCTAGACTGGACACCACATAAACCTGTGCAGTTATAGATATACAGCGGAAATCGAATACCAAGCAATTACCAACATGGGAGGGGAAACATGCTATGGGGAGTTACAATAATAACAATAATCCAGAGTACAACTAAAGCAACTTAGGTTCACAGTGAACAAGGAATCAATACTCAAATGTAAACACATAGCCTCAATAATTGTTGCGGCGTGCAACCCGCTCCATAATTACCATTGTTGCGGCGTGCAACTCGCTCCACAATATCATTGTTGCGGCATGCAACCCGACCCATATCACTTATCATATATCATTGTTGCGGCGCGCAACCCGATCCTCATATATTATTGTTGCGGCGCGCAACCCGATCCTCAACATCATTGTTGCGGCGCACAACCCGATCCTCAATATCATTTAACAATCTGACTTCCCAAACAACAGTCACAATTAAGGGGCATAAAATAAGCAAATATTTGACAACCATCCCGGCAAGGGAAAGAATCCAACAAGTTCAACCAAACGTCCCGACAAGGGAATAATCAACAACGCTTTCTCTTTCTTACTTTCCTTATCTTATAATTCACTTTACTATTTTGAGCCAACGCTCCAAAGAATCAAGTCATTTCGTATACTTCCAATATTCGTATCACAATTCGAGCCAATGCTCCAGGAATCAAATGATCCTATTACCGTTCACATGTTATTCACAACATATAGAAATCCTCCAATAAACACGGAGTTCACAACCAAATCATGATAATCACATTATAAGGACTCACGGTCATGCTAGACACCAATGTATAGATACTCGTCACCATGCCTATACATCGTACTCGATCACATAGCAATTAGCAACAAGACTCAACTCCTATTCCCTCAAGCTAGGGTTAAACCAAACACTTAC